>NC_142523.1:7492923-7600423 GCF_964205215.1 Stylophora pistillata
TAGTAAGTTAGGCCGCTAGATAGTTAGCTAGTAAATTAGTTGATTAGTTGGTGAGCTAGTTAATTGGCTAGGAAATTAGTTAATTTTAATATAAGTTTCAAGTTTTTACTCTCATTATTACAGACTACCTTATTAGCTAGTTTCTTTTACTCATGTTTTAGAGATTTTTACGGTTTTTTAATCTTATCGGTCCGATTTAAAAAATTACTGTACAGCGCTATTGGATAGTGATAGAAATAGCGCTATATAAATACCGTACTATTATTATTTATTATTATTACTTTTAAATCGATAATCCATCCAAACGGACCGTAGTTAGCCCTCGAAGAAAATCAAAATCCCATAGTATTTTAGCGTCTGGAATGCGTAGCAAGATTCTCATGTGCCAGCCAGAAACCGTCACGTTGGGTTTTTATTACTTCATTCAGGAGGCTGTCCGGACAGAAGTGTTCGGCCTTGTCTACTCTTTAAGAAGAGTAAACCAGGATTAAAAAAAACCGCTTAAATCAAGTGAAATCGGTAAAATAACAACACCAGGAGCAAGCAATACACGTATGGAATAAGGTAAACCATTTTTATTCAATATTTTCACTTTGAACTATCTCTATGGTTATCTTGTAGAAAATCCCATACAAATCCTTATAAATCGATGTGTAAATTGTGTTCCTTGCGTGGTTCTCAAAGAGAGCTTGGGCTGCCTGTGCATTCACTATAAAACAACGGTCGGCTACACAAACAGATTGTATGCGCTCCCTGTGACGTGACTAGGGTAGTCAATGCATCTTCCGCGGGGCGTACTGTAATCCACCGTAATCCACCGGCGATGGAAAAGAACAGCTACTGTACATGATTCTATCTTACAACGTTACTTCTTGACTCGCTCTGACAAGCATTCGCTAAAGGATGACTACAGTTTTCAATTAGACGTCGTCCATTATGATCAAATTAGTGCTCGTTCAAAAATGTGTCGACGATCAGTAATAGATTTGATCACTTGCGGGCCATCTTAAATTGATTTTCACACAAATGATTCTCGGCAAGTTCTTTAAAAAATGTGATGATAGTTTCCTCGACGGATTTTTATAATGTTCTTTCGTCCAATATTTTTAAAGCAGAAATAAAAGAATTTGAGGCAATTCTTTGTTGACCTGAACATGTTAAGCGTCACGGCTTAGGTCACGTACAGCTCAATAAACTTGAAAAATATAATTGCGTTCGTTGCCTATACCATGAATGCTGTGAATGATCCAAATAGCATTCTTTTTCTTCATTTAAGCACGAAGATTTTTGTGCATATTTGATAAGAAGCAACTCAACACATCATTAGTTTAAGTGTAAAGTAGCGGCGTTTTAGCCAACACTGACTGTTTTCGAAATGTTCTGAAGTTTGTAAATCCCGTCAGCCGTGTTAATATGTATGGCGTTCATTTATGGCGTTCAATACTGCTCAAAACACTTTGAGCACATAGTTGACTTTCTGACACCTTTTTTACGTTCAAGGGGATCAAATTCCTCTGTCAGATATCACGTCCTAAATTTTACGACGTGAAACCTTGTATTCTATAGTATGGCGTCAAATACACCGACGTCTATTTAACGGCGAGAATTCGATCATCGTTTAGTGGACTTTCAACGTCTTCAAAACGCTTCGCGTTACGACGTAAAATTCAATTTTGACTACACGTTACGTCGTAATTTATCAAATAAGTTTTAAGTCGTATCTTTTACGACGTAAAATTTATCACCTTTATAACTTGTCAATCAAAACCTTGTCGATGTGTTCAGAGACACGTGATTAAGAAAGATTGAAAGATTAAAAACTACTTTGCTTTACATTCACAGCTTCACAGAAGAAACATAACGATGCTGACGCCGTTTATAATGGCCATTTAATTTTTTTCTGTGTACTTTCGACAAACTGACTATAATTAGCTTGAAATGAATATCGAATTGTGCACGCTTACACGGCGCTTGGGTGGCATCACGTTTTAGTCAACTACCGAGACGAGACTTAATTTCCAACGGCCAAACTTTCCAGGTGTATAGTTGGATAAATGAGCTCTCGTCTGATATGGTTTTAATGTCGAAATTTTTGGTAACAGGTGTCGTTTAAACCGGTCAAAGTTAGCCTTCATTTTGTCTCCCAAAAATGAGACGTGCAAAATACACCTTTATAAAACGGCGATAAAACCCATACCAAAGAGAATTACAAGAAACTTTTTATATGCTTTTATTGTGCAGTGATATTATAATTACTGTGCAAAGTTTGATGGTGAATGGACTTGCGTAGTGCTGCCAACATCTTTCTAAAGTTGCGTGACGATTTGACTGTTTCGGCAAGGCGAAAACGGCTATTTTAACGAGTTTTCAAACTGTTTAAAATTTCAGCTGGAAAGAAAATCGCTGGAACTTTGAAATATTTTCTACGAAACTAGTTCACAGAAAGGGATGTTTTGGCAAAATAAAAAAAAATCGATTTTTCGTCACTGATTTTCGATTCTCGAAATATTCTGGCGGCTTCAGACGCGTTCTTGAGGTCACGAACACCTACCGGAAGTCATTAGAGGAACTATATACGTACTGCGCATGTCATAACGTTCGCGTGCTCACGTCGCAGACGCCAGAACGCCACTTTTCAGGTTGAAGGTAGGACGCCACAAAAATATGCTGTTATTTTGTTTATAGGAGATTAGTTATTGACTCAAAACCATTGACTCAGTCTCATTGTGCACCGTCAAGAAACTTGAATATCAAGGTAGGTACATAATAAGATTAACCACCATTTAGATGCATCTTCCTTGACAGAACAAGAAGGATCGCCACATGTTGTCGCTTTCCGATCGATGTCCCTTGTTAGTCCCTTTTTAAACAGTCACAACAGAAAAGAGAGAGCAAATACCTTAACCAAATACCGAGATGATCACCCATCGCGGAAAACAGGAACATTTTCCAACCTTTTCGCACAGTAAAAAAATATTTCTCAAAGTCTAACTTAAAGTAGAGGCAAAGGGTTGCATTTAATTAAGACCATTTAATGAGTTTTAAGACTAAAGAAAGTACATATACTGCGGGACTTTTCAAAAGCCTTCAGCTGCCAATATTCATGCGTCATCACTTTCAATTTCTTCCAACATAATGTCCACCACAGGCTGTAGTATATTTTGGAAGACGCTAAGGAGTTATTAAAATACAATGTATTGAGAAGAAAATGCAAAGAATACGCCTTTATCTGTTGTCGATTGACGGGTTGTATCCCCGAATGTAGGTAATTTTGAAGTTTATGTAAATTCTGTTTGGAAACAGTTTCTGCTTCAGTTCTTTCACATGTCCTAGATTGTTCCCAGTCTGTATGGGTAAACAACACTAGTGGTAATATTAAATTAACTACATCGTTCGTTTACAACTGCTACAGTGCTTCCGCAAACTTGGATTTGTCTTCTCATAAACTTCTTTAGGATCCCAAGGTTAATTTTCAGATTTCATGCTATGATTCTTCAAAAACTAGTCGTAGATTTTTGTTTTTTAAATCTGCATTAGTAAACGGTCAGAAAAATAATTTGGTCTCGTCCTTCTCGTCTCCATGTCTAAATGTAATTAGAACATAGCTGGCAGAGTCGCGCAATCAAATTCATTATACGTAAACGTGCTCAAAATCCCGATAGTGCACGCTGATAGCGTCAGCAAATCCGACTTCGCCAGAAATTTTTTTTTTCGCGCGAGCGGCCATTGTTAGCGCGGGGAAAATAATGTATTTCGCGACAATAATGGATACAAACAGAAACTCGGCCTACTAGTCCGAAAACGAAGACAATGTTTCCACCTTTTCCCTTGGGCTAGAGTTCTTAAATGAGGCAGAAAAAGAGAAAAACAAGCAAAAGGAGACTCGGCATCAGCGCCGTCACGATTCGCTTCAACTGTTATTGTTGTCCGTTTTTCGCGTCGGATTTGATGCACAATTCCACCGGCTATGTTCTAAAACAATTGGTTCATGCTTTCAGCTGTGCACTATCGAGTTATGGAGCACGTGGGAAGTTTGGAGAGCACTCATGAAGCTAGAGTTGCCCTCGGCTATCGCCTCGGGCAACTCTTACGCCTCCTTCGTGTTCTCCAAACTTCCCGCGTGCTCCATAACTCGATAGTGAACGCTAAAGCATGAACTAATTGTTAATTAGAACATAGCTAGCAGAGCCGCGCAATCAAATTCAATATACGTAAACGTGCTCAAAATCCCGATAGTGCACGCAGATAGCGTCAGCAAATCGCTTCGCCAGAAATTTTGTTTTTGCGCGCGAGCGGCCATTGTTAGCTCGGGGAAAAATTATATATTTCGCGACAATAATGGGTACAAACAGAAACTCGGCCCACTAGTCCCAAAACGAAGACAATTTTTCGACCTTTTCCCATGGGCTAGAGTTCTTAAATGAGGCAGAAAAAGGGAAAAACAACGGAAAAGGAGACTCGGCATCAGCGCGGTCACGATTCGCTTCGCTTGATGCTGTTGTCCGTTTTTCGTGTCGGATTTGATGATGCACAATTCCACCGGCTATGTTCTAAAACAATTGGTTCATGCTTTCAGCTGTGGACTATCGAGATATAGAGCACGTGGGAAGTTTGGAGAGCACTCAAGAAGCTAGAGTTGCCCTCGGCTATTGCTTCGGGCAACTATTACGCTTCCTTCGTGCCCTCCAAACTTCTCGCGTTCTCCATAACTCGAGAGTGCACTCTAAACCATGAACCAATTGTTAAAAGTGGGGGTTTTCAGTGAAGCGTGATTGGCTGTTCTTAATTGCCGTGACTCGTGATTTAAAAAGTTAAAAGCCGTGAAATGTGAATGATATGCCAGTCGCGATTTGTGAAAGATAGGAAACTATTTTTCGTTATTACTAAAAAGAAAACGCATTTTTTTTTCGTGAAAAATTACTTGCCGAAAATGTAAAATCTCTTGACCAAGCCTGAGATTTCGGATTGATCACCGTTCTATTGTTTTGGGATCTGTCAATTTGATGCCAAAGGCACATCAGTATGAAAGTTTGTAGCCAATGCTTCTCGGCTTACCTCTCAAGCAAAAAAAAAAACCAGATTAAAATCAGCGAGAGAGCCCACAATACGCCATGAATAAAGTCCTAAATGTAATAACCCAATGACTTTAGGAAAGTTATTACAATTAGGACTCAACAGGGCATACCATATATTCTGTCATATTTTGTCACTAGGTTTACCTGTATATGACAATTCACTGTTATTAATAGTGAATGTGACTAATTTTCTTCCAGGCCTGTGTTATCACTTCTTCACAATGTGGCATTTGGCTTTAATATTTTGGATTTCTGGCATTGCTACTCTGAGAAAGGGTAATTTTTGTTGATTTTGATAAATCCGCAATTACTGTAATAATGTAACATTTTTTTGTATAGATTTAACAACCTGTACCTTTCACTTTTTTATTTCAATGACCTACTACTGATGTCAATTATCCTTATGAGTTTGGTGGACCAATAGTCCTTTTTACAGTTGTGGGCTTGGTGGCCAAGCCTTTAAACAGGAATGAGGCTAAGGGTGACCTTGTTATGATAGAGATGTTGCTGCTTTTCAAACGCAAATTTCTTTGTTATCATGCTAAGTGGATACAGGTCTCAATCACAACAGGGTCACCCTTGGCTTCACTCCTGTTCAAAGGCTTGGCCCCCAAGCCCACAACTATAAAACGGACTATTGTAATCCCTAAGTCTCTTGTGAATGGAATGGTTGGGCACAGTCGAACCTTGTGGGGACTGGGCCGAGTAGTCTGAATATAAAATATGTCTTGAATATTAATGAGCCATAGATAAAACTGAAAGATGATATGCATCATTCAGTCAATATTATGCAAGAATTAGAGTACATTCTCAAATCATTTTGTGTCAACTGTGAACATTAAATATGCTTTGCGTAGTTACAGTCATGTGCTTGTTGGTTATGAATATTGAATATGATGTAAAGGCAACACAGGAAAAAGGAAGCAATTTGGTATTTGATGAAGATAACTTTTTTGGTCTTAAATCATATCTTTGTGTATTGATTGTGGGTGTTTTTATTATTCCAGGTCAAGGTGTTTTTCAGCCACAACCTGCCCCTCCTAGAATTGTAGGTTTCTTTGAAGGGAATTTGATTAAGCCAGAAGTAGTTAAGTCTGGCAAAAAGTTTGATACTTCTGAGAACTGGGGCTTTAGACTCCCATGTGATGCACAGGGTGACAACCCACTAGAGTGGCGATGGCAGCATAATGAAACTGATATTACTTTTCCAAGTGCCAAGTACACACTTGGTGCTGATGGTTCATTAACTGGAAGTTACCTGGAAGCTGAGAATAGTGGAAACTATCAATGTTTTGTCAAGGACACCACTGCCAACAAAGAAACATTCAGTAGAAAGGTGCAAGTCGCAGTAACATGTAAGTGACAATCGTTTTCCATGCAAAAATAAATGTGTGATCACACATGTGATTTAAAGTGTGATCACACGTGTGATATTTTATAAGATGTGTGAATCATACTTTTCACACTTCTGTAAAGTGTGAAAAGTAGTGTGATAAAGTGTGAAAAAGGGTGAATCACACGTGTGATTTCAAGTGTGATCAAACTTTACAAGTGGGATTCTAGATAAAATTACATATATCTATTAACATTAAATCACACTTCCTTAGATCGCGATTGAATTCGCCCCTAAAAGGCTTGACAATATGTATCATGATTGCAATATAATGCATATTGGTCAATTGCACCCATAGCTAAATGATAAGTACTCACATAAAAAGGGAAAACTTTTAATTTTGTAATATAGTGTTGAAATTTCCTCACTTAATTATAATATAATTATTATAAAAGTAGCTGATACATTTTGCTGAATTGTCAATACTATGTAATTTCTTTGGTAAATTTGCATAACATTTTCTTATCATTTAATTATCTGTAATAAACATTAAACATCCTACATGCTGAATAACATAAGGCAAACCTGGCACAAAATAGTGACAAACATCTAACTTTTTCTAAACAGAGTGGAACAGTTTAATACAAATGTAAAATTGGCTTCGATTGATCAGATACATTAAGAGAAAACTGATAACAATGAACTTTTTAGCTAATTAAGTCATGATGTAATTAGCAAATAAAACTAGCGAATTGACCAATTTCCTCAAAATCCCTCTCCTCTGGCACAGTCAAATCAAAAGAAATCCTCGCCTCCTGTGCAGGGTTTTTTTTTGGAGGGGGAGGGGAGATCACCATCCAAACCTAAATAAAAAATCTAGATCAAGACAAAAAAAGATTGCCATAATTATATATACTGGAAGACGAAGCTACAAATTTTCACAATAATGATTATTTTGGTGCATAATCATCAATCAAATATATTGTGTGTACGATTTTGCATTACAAATTTTTTTAACATGTTCATTTCATTATTTTTTAATCTGTAGATTTGTTTTCTGTATGCTTATATTTGGCATGATGATATCCCCAGCACTTGTTGTTGTTGGATTTCATCACAACTGCCCACACTTGCTCCATAGTTTCTCCGTCTTGTACTGGCAAATGTTTAAATAGGAAACCTGGAATAGTCAGAGGAAAGAAAGCAAAATCGATGAACAAAAATAATTTGAGATAGGATAGCTAACATGCAAGATTTAAATTATAATCTAGAGGCACCTAACCCAACAATGACAGTGCTGTTACAGCAAGTTTTTAAGCCCAAGTTCGGTCAGGATAGATTTTTAGACATGAAAATCTGCCAAATGATGGCCAACTTTTTTATACAGCATTTATAATAATAATAATAATAATAATAATAATAATAATAAGATCGATTTCTATAGCGCATTTCCATGTAAATGCTCTAATGCGCTTTACAACACTGTGCGGGGGACTTTTCCAGACTGCCGGCGGCAGTTTACAATTAATAAGGAGAAATTTTTACAGATGCCACCTCCCCCGATTCCCAGTAAACAGGCCAGACCACATCACAGTAATTTCGTCATGTGGGTTCTTTAACGTTCCCTGCCGAAATTAACTAATTGATAGGTGCAGGAGACAGGACCTCCGGCTTTACGTCCTATCCGAGAAGACGTAGCAATGTGAATGAAGCGTCTTGCTTAAGGACACAACGTCAAGCCCCAGCCACGACTTGAACCTGGGCCATCTGACCCAGAGTCCAGCGCACTGACCAATGGACTACTCACGCCTTTACATTTACATGTAAACTAACTACAAAATCAGTAAAATCAACTAACTTTTTATGGCTAAAAGTTTGTTGTTGTCCAATGCTTTTTCATGAATGTAGTTGACATTAGATTGACTTATATAGCAATTAGAACTTGTAAGAGTATTAAAATTATTAATTAGCTGGCAGGCACTGCAAACACTGTAGTACTCCCAATATTGTGCTTTAGAGTCCAAGGCCTCCACGGTCAGCAGATGGTTGCTGACTGAGAAGCATGTGGGCAACAGGTACAAGATTGACATAGACTAAAGACAAGTAGGATAAAACAGCATGTCCAAACTCATGTATACCAATTCCTAACTATTTGTAAATTTCATGAGATATTCCAAATATATCTTTAAAAAAAATTCTCATATTGTTTCTAGGCCCAGCTTTATCCGCGGTTTACCGATCGGGAATGAATTAAATACGATTACCTTGAATTACCAGTATGCATGCTTCATAAAATTGAGACTTTGCACTGTTATCCTCCGGCCATAATGAAAGAAGTTCGTCATCCAGTTTAAATTCTCTTCCCTAACTTATATTTACGCCATGTCTGGATCTTTACGGTCGTTCCACTGAACCAAGTGGTAGGTTTCTGTAGTTCATTCAGATCAGTAAATTCATATATCAACCAAAAAAATTGAATTAGAACCAGAAACTCACATTTCTGGTGTATGACACAAAAAATATTTAAATATGTTTTTTCTTAATTTGATTTTCAGGAAAAGAGCGTCAAACATACCAGTACGATTCACACTCACCTTCCCGCGCGCGGGCGGTTGATCAAATTCCAAACGACGGCAAATTAAACTTGAAAATGCTAGCCCATAACGAAGTCATAAGTTCAGCCAGGCCATGTAATTTTCATTTTTTGGAAGCATGAGCACAAACCTCACACAAAAAACCGTCTTAGTTAACCTAGGACCTTTTCTTTAGCTAAGCAGTTAACCTTGAGCTTAAAAGATTTCTTTGTTTTTATGTCATGCAGGCTACAAGCACCCATCCGAACTACCGTCAAACGAGCCTCTTATTGACTTAATAATTTGGATATATCAACAAAGTTGAAATGGTAAATTGGCCACCGTAACGATTACAAAAGCTGACGTTTCGAGCGTTAGTCCTTCGTCGGAGCGAAGGGCTAACGCTCGAAACGTCAGCTTTTGTAATCGTTATGGTGGCCAATTTACCATTTCAACTTTGTTGATATATCCAAATTATTTCGTTACTCCCACCGACGCAGCCCCAAACAGTCTCTTTCGAAACTATCAGCTCTTATTGACTCCCCTTCACCCGGTTTCACGTAACGCTTAGGTATTCTTTTCGCTCTGGATGGTAAGCTGTTCATTCCAAAGTTGATTAAAAAAGATTCGAGAGGGAAAAGACCTTAAACCGTTTTGTTCGAACCAAACAAAGCGCAAAACAAGATTAACGTAAAAGGCGGGGAAGTGTGGAAACGAGATAAAATATTTGATATCCCATGGTTCTGTAGGGGCTTGTGTGCACAAGAAGAAAAAACATGGCGACTCCTGAGCTCAGCTCTGCAGCAGATTCTTTTGATGAAAGTAACTCTTAGTAGTACTACTTCATTCCGATCCTCCTTTACTTCATTCCGATCTTCCTGTACTTCATTGTCTTTCACAACGGATGGCAACTACGAAAGGGTAGAGGTTGTTAAAACCCGTTCTCGAAAAAGAAATAGGGACTTTAAGCAGTCAGGACGGCAACGCCACGGAAGACGTCAATTAAAAAATGAGTTTCTACTATTAGTTAGAATTTCGAAAATGGCTACATATGTGTTTACCGTCTCATAGGGCGCCAGAGCTCAAACTCAACATAACGCATAAAAGTAGCGTTGAGTTCCAAATGTAAATTAAAATAATTTGCCACCGCGGTTTCGCTTCGCAGACGACGCATTTTTTGATGATTTCACGTTGTTAGGGACCTTACGCAGTCAGGACGGCAACGCCACGAGAGACGTCGATTAAAAAATTAATTTTTACTTTTAGTTAGAACTTCGAAAATGACTGCATGTGTTTACCGTCTCATAGGGCGCCAGACCTCAAACTTAATATAACGCGTGAAAGTAGCATTGAGGGCCAAATGAAAATTAAAATAATTTGCCATTGCGGTTTCGGTTCGCAGACGACGCAAATTTTGGTGATTTCACGTTGTTGTTTTGCAAAGGGCGGCTAAGAAAGGAACAAAGTTTTAAAACGCACGTGCTGGGCTATTGTTCTTCCAATTAGATCTTTTGTTTATTCACGTTCCCGTTGCCGTCCCCGTCGTGGTTTGCGTAAGGTCTCTGTTGTTTTGCAAAGGACGGCTAAGAAATGTACAAAGTTTTAAAACGCACGTGCTGGGCTATTGTTGAATATGAATACAGTAAATATAGTTTTATATCTGACCACTTGCAGCCCAGAGGCTGAATTATGGGTGCAGTGTAAGGTTGAGAACAGACGTCAGACGTTATTGTTCTGACAATTAGATCTATTGTTTTTCCACGTTCTCGTCGCCGTAGCCGCACCGTCGTGGTTTGCTTAAAGTCCCTAATAACTCGCAAACGGCTAAGAGGGTTAAAATACCACAAGAGAAGATTACTTCCTATCAACCGCAGGTCACCTTCTCCGTTTCCAGTTGAAACAGGAAAAGGTACCTCCGATCTTAAGGTCGTAGATGCTGGGGAAGAACAGAGAACAAAGGAAGGCTACTCATTAGAAAAAGCGCACTTCGGTACGTACAGCACCGACAACGAGGATGAAATGGACAGTCAAGTACGTCTGCTTCTGATGGAGAGAAAGATTCATCTGGTGATGAGCTCTCCTCCTTGGTCGTCATTTATATCAATTATGTCTAGTGATGAAACTTTAAGTGAGCCTGAAGACAGTGAAGGTATGCCGGGCGACCTTAGCCATACTAAAAACAATCAGGAGCTCGAGCAAGATCGCTTAGATGATTTCACGAAAGACGCGTTGTATGAGAGTGCAAGCTTATCGGTATTTGAATGCTGCACTCTTGTGATGCTTTTCGTTACCAAGCACCGCCTTACAAAAGTGGCTCTTCAAGACCTCCTCTACCTCATCCAGACTGTGGGACCATCTGTAGGATGTAAAATGGTGACTTCAATTGACCGTCTCAATGGATTGTTTACCAAATTTTTTGGTAATAAAGCGCCCACTCTTCACTACATGTGTAAGCACTGTGGATAGCTTTTAAAACAGGGCAAAACACGATGCACTGCCTGTAGAGGTTGTAAAGAAGCAGGAACTGTGACATGTGCAGAGTTGAATGTTGAAGAAAAACTAAGACAATTGTTTCTTGGTGAGACAAACTTTTTTTTTATTGTTGTCAGGACTATTTCTAAGATTTACTGTATGCACATGGGGTATGGCCTTCTAGTTTACACATTGTTCAAATTATTTTTGTAATTGAATGAAATCAATTCCCCATTCAGATCTTAAAGATTGTGTGGAATTTGCATGTTTACCTAGTTTAGGCATGTTCCAAGGCATTAGTACCAGACTGTAATATGTAAGCTGTCAAAGGTCATTTATATAAATTTTTCACATCAGCCCCTTTTTAATGTGGAAGCCCGGCAATGCATCCTTTGAACATTTCATAGCCTGACATGCGTTTATATTATTAAAATCTTTTTATTAGACTAAAGTGCCCTTTTTGTCATAGATGCCAAATTCTGCAGTCTTATATCACAATCACCAAGAACTGCAACTGGAAATAACTGCATCTGGAAATAACTGCTTACAGGATATATATGATGGAAATCTGTATAAACACCACATTTCCCAGGAAGATTCATTTCTCCAGTGCCTTGGAATATTTCTTTTACTCTAAACACCAATGGAGTGAGTGTATTGTCTTCCTCAAAGAAGGGGTATCTTTGGTCAGTGTGTTTAGCCATCAATGAACTTCCCATTGAGCAAAGGTAGGAAAAACAGACCTGACCACATGCAAGTATATGTGATGTATGTAGCTTTCCTGTGCTTATCCAGCAACATGAACACAGATTTTGTGTTATCAGGAAAAATCCAGTTTGATGCAAGATAAATTTTTTTCATCATTGTAATTATTAATTTTATTCAAAGTTTATTTTTACAAGACCTATTGTAATAAGACAATTGAAATTTGCATTCTAATACAGAAGAGCATCTTCTTATGATTTACATACAATAACAGCTTAATTTATGTTTGTTTATATTTCCAAAGGTACAGCAAAAAGTACCTCATCCCAGCCCTTCTTTACTGTCATGAAGGGACCCCAAACATGCATTCCTTTTTAATGCGACTTGTTTGTTATTTCATCTTACTGACATTCTTGCCACCTTGGATCCATTATGGGCCTATTCCTGCTTTGGATTTGAAGGCATGAATGCTGTGTCAAAGAATTTGATTCATGGAACAGCGAAAGTTATTTCACAGGTTAATACAACTGCTATTTTTGTTTCAACTAAATTCTAAATTAAGTACTGAATGGAGATTATTGTTTGAATATATGCATGTAACGTATACAACTAATATCCTGTACAGGCATTCTTTGTACACATCACACATTACCGTACTGTGGTAAGTTCATCAGTGTGTAGCACAGGACAGAAATCTCTAATAGTATTGAGTACTTATAAGAACTTTATACTGATTATTTCACTTTCAGTAATAAAAGCGCTAGTTTAAAAACCAAATACCCGATTATCCTCTGTATCTAAATGACCCAAATAAGCAATAAGCCTGAACTGTTTTACTTGTATCCCTATTACAGTGCTAGTAAAATCCAAGGGGAAGGAAGCAAATCGAACAGGGATTCATTTGTGTAAAGGAAAACAAACAATCAAAATATGGCTGCTATGTTATGTCAATTCTTATTGTATTTCATCACTTGTAGGTATCATTGGCCTTGGCAATGCTGAACAGACCTCCAAATCTATGTTTGGAATTAGCTAACAGAGCTAGCATTGCAGGTGAAGTCAAGACGATGATCAGAAAATTGACTGTGACTGAGAGGCCGGGTGTGTGTTAGAAAGAATTTGACATGTAAATATTAATCACTTATAACCAATTAATATTAATGTGTATTTTTTCGATACATCTTTATGGTGTCAGTGGTGTACTTAAGATGGTTTAGTGAACTTAAAACTTGACTAACAAGAATGACAGTAAGAAATGGCTCCTTTTAGTATTTCAGGATTAACATCACACACCAGTTTGAAAGCTCAGCAGCCGTTGGAAAGGTGATAGAGGCAACCTTAGATCCAGAGGCTTTGGTACCAGTAAACCTACTTTTAGAAGACATGGGATTACAGGCTTTGACAGGGGAAAGCAGAGTGAAGCAGTGCCACTGAATGCACATAAATCAGCAAGTGTTCTATTCATCACAGTATCCTCGCACAAACTCAATGAATTCATATACTGTTGAGTTTAGAAACTGCAATGGTGTTCTGCTCTATGGTGAAATTTTGACCCACATTATTGTAAACGACAAGGATCCAATAGCCATTGTTAGACCCTTTAAAGTGACTGAGAAGTGTATTCTTGATGTGGATAAGGAGGTAAAAAACCACAGAGTTCTAAAAAAGTATGTATGGCCAAGGAGTGACAAAGAAAAACTAGCTACACACATCATGCTAGTAGATTTAAGTAACAAGCACCTAAACCTCACAGCAATACGTGTAACCAACATAATTAAAATGTGTGTGTATGGTGACAAAACAGGTGGAAGGATATGCTACAATTTCCCCCTTTCCAAACTTGGCGGAGCACGATTGAAGGTTCGGATGACTCAACAGTGTTTTAAAACTAATTATCATATGCAAGAAATGTATGGTCTTCCCCAATGAGTAGAACAAAAGAAGTAATTCACACCAGACTTTTTTCAAATAACATGGAAAAGTAGGATTGAGGATTTCTGTAGCCTGCATGTCTACAGTCAAGTAACACAACAGGTCATCGCTAGAACAGTGGACTATTTAGGGGCCACTCGCCAGAAAACAATTGTTGATGATCAGTTATCTACAGCTCACCTGAGCAATGATGACAAAAATTATTTTGTCAATTGCAGCCAGCCAAAGCCATCCATATCCCATACTAACTTTGAAATAAAGGAAAGCTTACCTACTGAGACTCACAGGCCTGTTAGCAATAACAAGATATTTCAAATGTTCTGCTTTTCGTCGCACGTGACTTCATCATTAGCCTGTGCCGCAGAAGTGATTTAACAGCTACAGGTGTCATGTACTACTGTACATCATGAGACAAACTATAATACACTTTCTACAGTGATATCTGTAAATGAAATTAGCAATTAAAGTTTGCTCATGTAAACAGACCTGCCACTTCATTACCTAATAAGAAGCTCCAGGCTTGTATTCGTCAGTTCAACAGAATAACACTATAATAACGAGTGTGATTTGACCATCACGTCAAACTCATACTTTACATGTCACACATATATTATCACACTTCAGAACGTGTGATTTTAACCAAAACACACATAGAAAATGTGATGAAGTGTGATTTCAAGAATCACACTTCTATCACACTTTCAATGTGTGATCACACGTGTGATCACACATTTATTTTTGCATGGGTTGCTCCGGTAATTCCTTGTCAGCCTCAAATGAGTGACAGGGTAAAACTGCTTTTAAAATATATAGGTGGGAGGAGGAATGTCTTTCTGAGGCCCAAGCATCTGATTGAGGTCCTGATCACTCAAGGCTTTGGTCAAAGTGACAATTGAATACAAGAACACTCCTGAATAGTGCTGATGTGACATTCATGTACTGCTGCCTTAATTTGTTGACATTATATACTTGAAAATGTTTAGAGCTAGCAGAAGTAAGAACCCTCTGTTAAGACTTTCTGAAAGTTTGTCACAGCTAGTATCATCTTTAAAAACTAAAACCAATCCTAATTTGGACTTTCTTGTTTCTTGGTTATCATGAAGTTTGCCAGAGATGAATTTTTGAGAAAAGGGTGATATCCTTGCACAAAACAACTTGAAGTTGGTATTTTGAACAAGTGTTATCAGAATTGAAATGTTCAGCACTGTTTTATGGATCTGTTAATTTTGGAATTTATGTTAATATGCTTCATTTCCTTTAGATGTTGAAGATTTTGTCTCTAAAACATCCATTACACGGACAGTGAATCTTGGGGATCCTTTTTCTTTTGATTGCCCACCACATGGTGGCAGTTATGGTGCTTCTTATACTTGGGCAAATAAGGACAACATCCGGCTTAACAGAGGAGAACATATAGCCATAACCCCAGTTGGTACACTACACATCATGTTTATCACCCAAGCTGACGTGGACAAAATCTCAGCATTGAAAGGAATTGCTTGTACCATTATTGCAGCAAATACCATCTACCAATCTGGCTTTCTGACTGTGACTAGAAGCAGTGCAGGTGAAAATAGTTATTAAAATATTTTACATCTTTCTAATTTTATTTATGCTTACAGTGCTTTAATTTATATACATGTACAAAATGTGTCCTCGCTTACCATGGAGCTGTCAATATCTCAAAGAAAGAGCAGAGGTGTTTTTAAACTAGTCTGTTTACAGACCCAGATGCCTCAGATGAGCATACATATAGTACTGGCTGTAGGAATAGCAGTACCTATACACGCACAAATTGTATGCAAGATGGCGGATTTACGTGCAAGTTATGCGTGCGTAAAATTTTACACAAACCATTTCACGTAACTTAAAGTACACGCAGTCTGCTTGTAATTTGACTCAAGTAAGAATTACCGTGTCCATTTCATGTGGCTTGCATGTATTTTCCACCTAGCCGTGAACATGAATTCAACAGTGGAAGTTAGAATCTCAGTCAGTCTATTTCAATGTTTGAGAAATTGAGCCTTGCGTGTGTGTTCTTAGAATAAGGTTTTATCGTCGGATTGCCTTCATCTTTTAAAATTTTTCCCTCATTTCAAACCACGCTAAGTGAAATTTCCTTTGTAGGGGTATCCCAGATTCGATTGATTAAATATCAAAAGTTTTACCTGTAATGAGCAAACGATCGATGGAAATGCTTGAGATCATGTGACATAACCAAAAATAACCAAAATCAGAACTTGTGGTGCTTTGATTTAGAGATTCAATTTGCTGGCTTAGTTTGAGCAATGGCACACTGTAGAAAAGCAAAAGGTTAGATTCCAGTGTAAACGGGATTACTTCAAGCATACATGTCAATATTCCAGAAGGAAGTTTTATACACTTTCATGCATGTAGGGTTTACAAGTGGATCTTGTTTATGTTCCGCTACGAGTAAATGTGTGTTATTTTGAATTCTGTTCCCATGATTGTTTCCACATTTTTAAAAATGCAATTGGTGAAAAATATTACCCCCCCCCACCTAGCAATACAGTCTAGATCAACAGAATTGTATTTTAACAAAAGTAAAGTTAAACTTTTAATAAAGCTGGACTATTGTAAAGTATGACTCACATGTTTTTAATATTCTAAAAATTACATGTATGTACTTAGTGTGCATAAAAAACAAACTCAACGGCAA
Source organism: Stylophora pistillata (assembly GCF_964205215.1). Classification (NCBI taxonomy): domain Eukaryota; kingdom Metazoa; phylum Cnidaria; class Anthozoa; order Scleractinia; family Pocilloporidae; genus Stylophora; species Stylophora pistillata. Next base: position 7,509,694 of record NC_142523.1, read on the forward strand.
GTGTCATGAGAATTTAAAACATGTCTTTTTCTAGTTAAACATAAAACACCAAGTGTTTAAGTGAAACTGGATGCTGTGTGGAATGAAGTAGCGAGTGTTTAAAACTAGGACACAGTTAATTGATGCTTGCAAGATAGTTTATTTTAGGTCGACAGACTAAGTTTGTTTGGGCAAAAACATTGATGCCTTATACCACGAAGGTAATATGCTGTTGGCACAAAAGTCTTGGTCTTATATTCAGATCAAGGGGAAGGTGAAAAAGGCGAACACACAATCATGCGTTTTAGCATGATCCTAAAATAGATTGTCAGTGCGCTCATTCATGAGCAAAAATTAAATGGTTAGAGGAAAATGAAATGGATAACAGGGTAGCATATCTTTACTCTTACGTGTAATTTATGATTATTGTCGCTTAATTCCACATGTTCAAACTAATCACGAAAGGAAAGTGAAATGTAAACAAATGCAAACATAAGGTGAGCCAGCCAATTTGTGATGTTCAGATGACAGATATGCAAGCAAAAACCTTTTGATGAAGTTTTGAAATACAAAGTCGAAATTTTATGCATTCTTCGAAAACCAGCAGTGCTGTTAGACGTGCAACATTTTTCTGCAAGAAAAAGCCACCTATTACTTAGGCTAGTAATTAATATTCAGCAGTAAATACTCTGCCCTCTTTTACACGAAACTCTGGGAGTAAAAATTAATTTCACATGCACTATGAAGAATTTGCATGTAATTTTTTACACGTATTTTTGTGTATTTCTTTTACTTGCACATGACATGCACATAATTTGTGTAAATTGCATGCAATATGTTACATTTACACTCATGAAACATGTCTGTAATGCTGCTGTTCCTTAAGCCAGTATACTGTACATATATATGTATCTTATGTTATAAAAACATTGCTGCATTAACAAAAAACCTAAACTAAATAAAAGCCAATTTATACTAATATTAATGAATTAATGGATGAATTTTTAAAGCGTATGATGGAAAAAGAAATAAACAGTTTTTATATAGCCTGCCATGTCTTTTTTTTTTTTTTTTGTCCTACGGAGAAGCTCAGTGCTAGAGTATCCGAAGTATCAATTAGAAGGTCACAGTACATGTAGGTTTGATTCCTATTGGGAGCGCTTGGCATTCTTTTTTCTCTGAGAACGCCCGTGTTATTCTCTGAATATATTAGCATTTATTTATTTTTTTTGTTTTTGTTTTTGTCATTGTTATCATCATTACTGTTACTATAATTATTATCATAGTTTATATCAAACAACAACAAACATATGAAACATATGTGTGAACTGCGGTTATGAGACGTATATGAGCACGATCCTTCGCAGTAAAGCACTATTTGAGCAATAGTGAAAATCAGACCTGAAAAAAATTTCAGGCCTGTACGGGATTCGAACCACTGACCTCTGCGATACTAGTGCAGCGCTCTACCAATTGAGCTAACAAGCCAACTGGGAGCAGGCCATCAAATTAATTCGACATAAACCCGTAGATGATAAATCAAACAACAACAAACATATGAGACATATGTGTGAACTGCGGTTATGAGACGTATATGAGCACGATCCTTCACAGTAAAGCACTATTTGAGCAATAGTGAAAATCAGACCTGAAAAATTAGCTCAATTGGTAGAGCGCTGCACTAGTATCGCAGAGGTCAGTGGTTCGAATCCCGTACAGGCCTGAAATTTTTTTCAGGTCTGATTTTCACTATTGCTCAAATAGTGCTTTACTGCGAAGGATCGTGCTCATATACATAGTTTATATCATTAACTAAACATGTGATGTGAGTAGGTTTAGTGTTATTACTGTTTATAATTGTATTTATTTCTTTCGTGTTTGATATTTAGTTGACCCTGGGACACAAAAAATACCTTCCTGGGCACTAAATTCATTGTCGAAAAGTTTTGAAATAGCTGTTGAGGGAAGAAACAAGACTCTTTACTGCCTGGCTGTCGGAAGGTGATCTAGTTATAGAATGATGGTGTGCTAAAAGAAATTTAAACCCTTTCTCTCCTAAGATCTTGATATCAGTTATTTCCAGTCATTTTTGTACTCTCATTAGTACTGGCATGTTCTTGTACATTAAATTTTGCAGAATGTTTTTTTTTCCTGACAGATTTGTGAATCACTTATTTCAAGGTTAAAGTTTTCAAATCGGTCGCGTTTTTTTTTTGTTCGGAACAAAAAGTATCATGATGGATTTCTCTGTTTTTGATGATATTGAGCGGCGCCATACAGTGTGATTTGATTAACCTAAACCACTTTTCCCTCAGAGATCTATCTTGTATTCTGACATGATCGCCGATGATTTTTGTGCTTTTTACGGTGTAGTTTTTCCATACTGTTCTGACTATGAGTCCCAGAAGCGATGGAACATGTAACTTCTCCCTTAAATATCTAAACATTATCCATCGAACAGGTGATGAAAATACTCAAACTTATTAAGTAGAAATTATTTACAAAGTAATGTGTAACAGTTAGAGAGGAGAATAATATTACAAGTAACAATCAGATCTCAGTGGTTAAAGGGTAAAGACAAGTATCCTTGGAGTTACTATTTCTAATACTCAATACTTTATCTTTAAAAACTCTGAGGCCTGCTCCCAAAATAACTTGGAAGAGAGATGGCCAGAAAATTACAAGTGGGCAAAATAACTATTACATCCCAGACTTGTTCTTTGGACGGCAGTTGATTATCATGGACGTAAAGAAAGAGAAACATGAATCAACAGAGTACACATGCGAGGCAGAGAATTCCGTGAACAGTGGGAACCCTCTGAGTCACAAAATAAATCTGAAAGTTGAAGGTATGCATGCGTGGTAATACACATGGTACATGTATGTTTGATTGTGCAGTCAACTCTTTTGCTAGGGGACACCCTTGGCAATTATCCGTTAGTAAAGTTGTACATTGTTCCCATGAGGAGACACTAAAGAAACAGTGCGAATGTCCACCATGACGAATGTGGCCATAACGTGGCACTACAAATGTAATGTCGGAGTATTGATAATTGAAATAAATGGACGCTTTGCTTTTTAATTACTGAGACTTGAGGAAATTTGATAAAATCAGTCCCCACTCTTGTGTTCTGTCAAAGGTGGTATTTTTCTTGATTTGGAATTTTAAGACAATTTTCAGTGCAAAGTCAACCATTACGTATTGCGTCTGCATATGGGAGAGCATAAACAAAAGAAAATCCAATTTTTTACTTTCAAAAGTGTCCCTGTCTGCTCATGAGAGATTGTCTGCTTACACGAATGTGTAAATACTTAGACCTCGTACAAAAATAGTGTAAGCAAGAAAGGACTTTTTCTTTTTTAACAGACATGTATTGTAGGCGCAACTAAACATGTAAACGTAATGGGGGTAGAGAGCATAACTTCGAGAATTTTAGTAGCCCCTCCCCCCTCCGGTGTTTAACCATTATTTGTACACCTCGATATCATGAGTAATTCTCCTTAGATTGTTGGCCAAAATGACACTGACAAATTTGACAACCATTTGCCAAAATCGTGAAATCCACGAACACTCACTTGGTTTGAATAAATTTCGTCAAATGCGCCATCTTCGCAAATGAGTGCATTTCTGGACATAAGTACTCACAAGAGGAGAGAGAGAGAGAGAGAGAGAGAGAGAGAGAGAGAGAGAGAGAGAGAGAGAGAGAGAGATAGATAGAGAGAGAGAGAGAGAGAGAGAGAGAGAGAGAGATAGAGAGAGAGAGAGAGAGAGAGAGAGAGAGAGAGAGTTACTCCAGGCTCAGTGAAAACATGGAAAAAAGTATTTGACCCTTTACCTCCATACATCAGTATGCATATTCTCTATACTGCTCCATACACATATTTTATAAGGTGCTGACAAGGAAAATTTGTTGAAGAATCAAAAGCTCCTTTAGTTGGTGATCATTTTCTTAGTTTCCATGAGCTTAATCTGATGTGTGATTCAGGGATGATATTGCAAAGAGAAATTAAATGCTAATCACTCTTACGAGTTAAAAGGTTAACGTTGACGTGTCGAAGGTTGAAAAGTTTCTGTCAGTACTGTAACCTAGAGAATAAATTTCTTTCTTTTTTGGCTAGTCGCTCCGCGGTGGCACAACAAAGCTCCCGATTCGAAGTTAGAGGTAGACATTCAAGGGAATGGCTCGTTGCTTTGTGATGTATATGCTGATCCTGTGCCATCTTTCAAGTGGTACAAAGATGGAAAGAGAATTCTCTCATCTAAGTAAGTAAACACTGGCTGGGGTGGTGGCTTTTGTACTGAAACATGCACTGTTTAGTGGTATGCACCCTCTGGTATGTACCCTCTGGTATGTACCCTCTGGTATGTACCCTCTCGTATGCACCCTCTGGTATGCACCCTCTGGTATGCACCCTCTGGTATGCATCCCTATTGAGTAAGCATCCTCATCCCAGTAAGCACCTCTACACCAATAAATGCCCATATTTCCAATATGGTCTGTATTCTCTCTCAGTGATAGCACTGCTTGATTACATTCCCTACCATTATAGCAGCCAGTTTTGTAACTCTTTTGTTTTAATGCGAATTGGCAATGTGAGTTACGTTCTGCAGGGTCTTTTTTTTTGCTCTAAGGCAAAGAAGTGGACTTTTCTCGTATGAAGAAGTGATCAGATTCTGGGAAAAAAAGTCAAATCATTCATTCTCTATCTTGAATTCCACAGTCAACATGTCGCAATAGATGATGACAAGTTTTGGATCCAAAATGCTAGAATGCAGGAGGATGGTTTTTACCAGTGTGTTGCAGAAAACAAGCATGGAATGCTTGTATCATCCACTTGGATCTATATCCGCTGTGAGTAACGGAAGTTTTTGTCATTTACACCCAATAATAAGCATGTTTAGTAGGTGATAATTTCTGTTGTGTTTCATTTAGTGAAGACACACATTCTTCAATTGCTTACTATATTCTCAATACACTACATCCTTCCTGGGCAATGTTTAAAGAATCATAAGAAATATAATTAATACAGTCAGAAGCTTAGAAATCAGAGTATGGTTAATTCAATAGTAAATGAAATAATCACTATCCCTCGTTGACTTAACTACCCTTCCTGACCTTGAGGTGATAACCTGGTCACTCTGTGAGTTTTGCTCAACAACCTTACGAGAGGGCTTATTAATAGTTTTCGCTGAAGAATCATTGGACTCCTTAGACTTAACACTAGTATCTAGGTCTCTGTCATTACCAAGAAGCTTACTAGGCGCATGTTTTAAGAACTTCAACTTTCAACGCTTTGATTACTTCGCGTGAAGTGTCATCTTGTAAAATGTACGCTTCCGGATATGATGAATAATAATCATTAGTATAATTTCAGAGCTGAGCAAAGAGTCTCCAGCAATCTGATTGGTCGAGCGGTTCCTTATATGACGCTATATAAACCGCTCCGCGCGATTTATATTTAACAATTATTCGCCTCAGGTTTGGTGAATATCGTCGAATAATCCCCGAGACGAAGTCGAGGGGATTATTCGACAATATTCACCGAACCTGAGGCGAATAATTGTTTTAGTATAATTTCAGAGGTGAACAACAGAGAAATTTCTAAAATTATAACATTTTAGTAACATTTAGTAACATTTTATTTTAACATTTTACATAAACCGCGTGGAGCGGTTTATATAGCGTGGTATAAGTAACCTCTCGATCAATCAGATTGCTGGAAACTCTTTGCTCAGCTTTGAAATTATACTAAAAAATGTTAAAATAAAATGTTAATAAATGTTACTAAAATGTTATGATTTTAGAAATTTCTCTGTTGTTCAGCTCTGAAACTATACTAAAACAATTATTCGCCTCAGGTTCGGTAAATGTTGTCAAATAATCTCCTCGACTTCGTCTCGGAGATTATTCGACGATATTCACCGAACCTGAGGTCACTGCACCTTTTACCCAAGGACCACGAGGTAAAGGTGTTGGTTGGAGCGAAGTGTACTTCTTAAGAGGCTGATTAACGGCGCACGCTTGGCAATTTTTCACCATAGTTTCTGTTGCATCATCCATACCGGGCCAAAAAAAGAATGAGTTCGAAGAAACTGTTTAGTCTTGACGATTCCTTGAAGAGTCTTGTGCGCTAGTTTCAGAATTTTTTTTCGCAGTGACGGTGGCACTACAATTCGGTTTCCTCGGAGAACAATTCCGCCTTGAATTTGAACAAGTAATTGGGACAGCGTGATGTCTTTGCTAGTTTCGGGTCGCATGTCAGATAGGGTGACAGCCTGAAGGTCTGACAAATTTGATGTGAAATCAAATTTGATGTAGTCTTTATAAACGAAACCAGAATCCAAAAAATCATTTCGCTGATATGCTGACTACGCAAAGTAGACTGGTGCTATCTCCAAGCTAAACGCTGAATACGCGGTGGTAAACTTTTGCTCGAGTGCGGATTGAGCATAGTAGAGAGAGGTTTGTTGTCGGTTAGCAAGGTGAATTCTAAGCCAAGCAGATGATCGTGCAAACGTTCAACAGCCCAAACGCAACCTAGCGCTTCGCGCTCAATCTGCGAATATTTCCTTTCCGTCGATGTAACTGATCGACTGATATAAGCGGTAGGTTTACGCTCACCAGTTCCTTGTAGGCCTAGCCACAAGTTGCCAATGAATCCCAAAAGTTTCCGATAAAAGTGTCTAAAAGTTGCCAAAAAGTTGCCGAAAAGTTGCTGAATTTACAAAAAGTTGCCAAAATTTTTCTGCTTTTCGTACCTTTTTTGCGTGTCAAAGATTAAAAATTCGCACATTGCTTCTTATCAAAACTTTATTTGTCAAAGTCCAATGATAATGTCAGAGGTTCTTTCCATTTCACTTGATCAACAAGTAGTCACTGTAATTGTCCGCCATCTTGAAAAACGTGCAACGTGATACCGCTGGCCTCGTGATGAGGCATCACAAAAATCAATCCATTGGGGGGGCCTAATTGTTGTCTTTTAGAATAAATTGAACAAATGTATATCGAAAACTGACCAATGTGGCTCAAAACGTGAAGAAAGGGGCTTCAAAGAACCTCAAAAAGCCCAAAGTTGCCGAAAATTCTAAAAGTTGCCGAAAATTCTAAAAGTTGCCAAAATTCTGAAAAGTTGCCGAGCAACTTGTGGCTAAGCCTAGTTCCTTGATCTTGCAGTAGAATTGTCCCTAAACCGACCGTCGGACTGGCATCAGAGACAATATACGTTGGAGTGTCCAAACGGAAACAAGCCAAGGCTGGTACGCCAGATAATGCTTCTTTCAAGACTTCGAATGCCTTTACTTGCTCACACCCCCATGACCACTTCTGCTCTTTTCGAGTGAGTTTTCGAGGCGGGTCGACTATGTTCACATAATTTGGGATAAACCTAGAAACATAGCCACAAGTTCCAAGAAACGACCGAAGATCGGATACGTTGTTGGAAGAAGGTGTAGCTTTGATAGCCTCCGTTTTCGCCGGATCAGGTTCGATTCCTTTTTCAGAGACAGCGTGGCCTAAAATCGAAATTTGCTTTACCCCAAAGTCACACTTGCTACGATTAAGCTTGAGGTTGTGCTTTCGGCATCGATTGAAAACTTTGCGGACCCACTGAGCGAGTTTAGCCATGTGGTCTTGCCATAGATAATTACATCATCGACCGAAATGCGGACACCCTGGACGCCAAACAAAATTTTATTCATCATTCTCTGGAAGGCTTCGCTCGTGTCGCTGAGAAAGAAAAAAGTTCGCTTGAATCGGCAACAACCACGGGGCGCAATAAACGTGGTGACATAACGCGACTCTTGAAAATACCCATTTTTGGCGTCGATCTTAGCGAAGTACTTAGAACCATGCAAAGTATGCAAGGTATCCTCGATCCCAGGTAGAACATATCGCTCTCTAGTAACACATTGGCGACGAGGAAGAGATTCGAACTACTGAACAGGTAGACGAAACCGAACCGCCAGAAAAGGCTGAAGAAAATGAACAGCCAGAACCGGCAGAGAGTCCATGAGAGATGCAACAATTGTTACCTGCACCCGCACCGTTCAACATCGATCTTTACAGCGAGTGGAGAAACTGGGTTAGTGTCTTTGAAATCTAAGCCATTGCATCAGACTGGCAGAAAAAGGCAGATCCCGTCCTCGTCGCTAATGTGTTGTGTATTCATTTAGTGGGGACACACACTCTTCAATTGCTTAATATATTCTCAATACACTATAATTTCCTTTATTCTCCTGATCTCGGTGTGTGATTGAGGGCTGACATTATAGGGAGAAATTAGATGCTAATCACGCACAGAGAATCAAAAGGTTAATTCAAACAACTTTATGCATTTAAATGATTGTGATTTGCTTTTTTTTTTCAGTTAAAGAACCAACGTTTTCTAAACCTCTTGGTCCCTTTTACTTGTTCAAGAATAGTCAAGGCGTCCTCAAATGCGAATCAGAAGCTGCTCCTCCTCCAACATTCGAGTGGTTCAGAGGTGTTACACAGATCACAACTGGCGGACGCTACACTGTTCAGGCAGATGGCGTCTTGTGGATCAATGATGTTACTGAAGGTGATAAGGGCGAATATCGTTGTAAAGCCACGAACTTCTTGGCCACGGCCGAGGATGTTGGAACAGCAACTGTTTATGGTAAGAAAGTCATATTATATAGTGTAGAGATTGCTATAGGATCGCTCCCGAATTTCGACCCACGATTTACACGTGTATCAAGCGTGTTTTTGTGGGAATTGTGCACACTTGATTTGTGCGTAGAGGAGGGGTGCGCGTTCGGTAGCTGAATTACGTGTGAATTACACGCAAGTCTTTGGCAACTTGCCACGGCTGCATTCATCCCTTTGTAGGCTGGAAGAAGCTGTTATGTACTCGAACAGGAAAGATAAAGTAAATTTTTCCAAGGAAATTTTTTGATAGGATAGTTTGGAAAGAAATATCTGACGCCACCTTGACGGGAACAGCCTGTTCAAAGGAAGAATTAAAGCATTGTTTAGCTCTGTTGGTTTGACCGTATCACACCCAAGATCTCATGAATAGCTCTGTATGCCATTCAATTCTTAAGAATTTGTAATAAGGTTAACTAATAATCCCCTAATTGATCTTTTCCTTTGTTGTCATCCTTTGTTTGCTTGATATAGTATATTGATATTGCAAGGAGAAATTCTGTCTTAGTCACTTATGGCAGTCACAAAGGATTTGTGTATTGTTTTCTTTTCTACAGAAAGAACACGAATTACAGTTAAACCAGAAAACAAGCTTGTTCCACAACGCGTCAATATCGACCTTCGTTGCCGGGCAAAGGCTGATACACGACTGGAACTAAAGTATTACTGGAGGAGAGACGATGCAGCTATTGAGTACAACTCAAAGATAGAGTGGTTAGAGCGAGAAAACGTTTTAAAAATCTACGATATAAGAGTTGACGACACTGGCAATTACACCTGTGTCGCTTACACGCCTGAACCTAAGTGGTCGGAAGACCAGGCATCAGCTGAAGTTAATATTGAAGGTTTGTTTACATTAATGCATCGGGTAATTCAAAGCCTCAACATCCCCTCCTCCCCCCGCACGGGCATTTCAACTTTTTGAAGATGGTCTCGTTCCAATTCTGGATACTCGAACATGGCTTGTAAGAGGTATTTATTGAAAGTTCTAGAAGTAGCAATTGAGGAAGAGAGAATTAAATCGCTGTCCTCAAATGTTAAAATAGGTTAACCTTTGATCGCTGATAATTTATCTGCAGTGTTTGACCGCGTGTCCTTTCTTTATTCTCCAGGAGTTCCGTTCCCTCCAACCAGCGTCAAAATAAATAAGAAAACGTGCATCAATCGGACAACAGTACTTGAATGGACTACCGTACCCTCCAATGATGCTCCAATTTTGCACTTCCTGATTGAACAGGAATCGAACCATGAACCAGATGTGTTTTATCTCCTCTTCAATGTGACAAATCCCAATGCAAAATCCGTCGTGCTTAACCTTACCGGCTGGTCGACTTTGCGTTTCCGCATAAGAGCTGTAAACAGCTTTGGCACAAGCCGTCATAGTTTACCCACAGGCGCTAGAATTTGTACAACATCTAAGTCAGGTGTGTTTGTGTTTTTGTGTGTAAACACAGCAGTCAAACATAGGGCTTGCATAGGGGATCAATTTTGGGCGTTCGTGCGCCAATTTCCCGCACAAAATTCACAAGTAAAAGAAAGGCACCACCTCTGTCTCAAAATAAGCGAAAGAAATTGAAACGTTGATAGAAATCCCTTAAAGGAAACAAAGTTGGGAGAAGGAAAACTTGAGACTTTTCGAACAAAAATCTATTTCGAAATTAGATATTGACTTCTCTGCTTTCTTACAGCTCCAGAGAAATTCCCAGAGAACTTACGTGGTGCACCAAAGAGGGCCGGTGAACTAGATATTACCTGGACGGTACGTACCTTTTGATTGGCCGAGGCTTAGCACGTGACTTGAAAATAATAATTCTGGATTGCTCTGGTGTTGTCTTACTATGCTCTGTGATTGGTCCAGGGAACTCGCGTCACTTTCTCAACCAATCAGATGCAAATCTAAAACTAATCACTCTTTGGTCGCCCGCGCCTTGGGCCATTTGATTATCTTAAGTTTGAATTCTCATTGGCCCCTTAAGGTATTTTCCTTTCTTCTGATTGGGTACCTTTGTTGTGATTACTTTGGTTTTTGTTTTACGACACTCAATCGATAAGCGCTCTATTGTAAAATCTGCAAGATTTTCATTTGAATTGAAAGTATTTTTTATAATTTATTCTAATAAAACAGAAAATGCCGAAGGTGTATTGGAACGGACCCGGATTTTACTATTTATTGGAGTACAAAAAGGTCTTAGAACCGGTGAATGAAGATTCTCCTGGTCAGTGGCAAAACACCAGAATCCATGCTGAAGTGTCTTCCTTTAAAATCTACAATCCTGGATACTATGAACTTTGGGAGTTTAGGATTTGCACTGGGAACAATTTGGGCCAAGGACCCTTCAGTGGCATCGAACGATCCCGTTTTGGCCAAGATCCATCTCAAGTCAAACCAACAGATACAAAGGTGAGGAAAAGACAAGCGCGCAGTGTGGAGGTTTCATGGAAGCCTCTGTTTCAAAAGCAGCGGTGCTCATAAGTTTTTGATTTATCAAATTATGATACTAGACTAGTGGGGCACGAAGTTGTCAAAAGTATTCCCTAAAATGGGAATTCTCTACATGCTGTGAACTGCAGCATGCATGATAATCCCAGATTATACAAGGGACCGTAGGTCCTTAAGTATAAGATAGATTTACGAGAAACATGAGACGGGATGTAACAATGGAATGCCAACTTTATTTCGCTCCAACAACATTGATTTACAGAACTCAACCTGAAAAAACAAGAAAAACGAGTTCAACGACCTCGTGGTCCCATAAGTCCTTGCAGTCGCACACCACAGTGCCTTTTTGTTGAGCAAGCCAACCTGGAAAGAACAGAAGAAAAGAGGAAAAATGCAAAAACAAAGAAACGTCAAACATGAGGGTTATGGGTGTGGGTGGGATTGCATTGTTACATTCCGTCTCATGCTTCTCGTATAATCTATCTTATACTTCAGGACCTACGGTCCCTTGTATAATCTGAGATTATACTTCAAAACTTTGGACTCCATGTAACAATGTTTGTTCAAAGATGGCCATCTACCCTGGGAACGGAAAGAACTGATCAACTTACGTCAGGGTGAAGCACAGGTTTATAGTAGAAACGCTTAAAAGTGGAATCAGATGACCAGCAGGCAATGGAAAAAATATCTGACAAAGCGACCCCACCCTTGGCAGCATCAGAGGCCGATGCCCCACGCACTGAATGAGGTTTAAATTGAGATGTATTAATGCCTGCTGCTTGTAGCAGACTTCGTACCCCCCCTAGCAACTGTACTGGCCGAAACGGGTTTACGAGGTTGGACTACTGATAGGAAAAGCCGATTTTCCTGTGCAGCAAGAACAGACCTCATCTCCCTAGTACGAGATTCATAATCCTTGAGGCACTCGACAAAACACAATTTTTTATCCCCAGGGAAGCTGGCATGAACGGACTGCTATAAATTATTTCCAGTTCGAATAGAGTGTGTGCGGTCACATGACTATGACGTGGTTTCATGAATTTGGTGAATGTCCTGGGGGCACTGGCCAGCCCAAATGGCAGACATGCAAAATCCCTTAGAGTTTTCTTCCAGTTGAACCTTAAGAATTTTTGATGGCCTTTCCAGACCGGGACAGTGAGGTAGGCGTTTTTGAACTCCAGTTTGACCATAAAATCCCCTTTTTGTAATAGGCCTCGTAACATATGAATTCTCTCCATTTTGAAATGTTGGAAGTTCACGAAGGAATTTAGATTCTTTAGGTTTACAACCAGGCGGTGGCCACCGTCCTTTTTGTTGACTAGAAATGTACTGCTGACGAATTCTCCATCGGTGTTGGAGAAGACTGAGGGGATGGCTCCTTGCAGAGCCACTTCGTCTATCTCTGCTTGAACAGCCTCCTGCTGGGCTGTTGACATGAAAGTGCGAGGCCAGGCTACCTGGCGAGGCAGAGAATGAAACTCTATTTTGTAACCCATAATAGTCTCCAACACCCAAGGGTCGTCCGTAATAAGATGCCAATTGTTCTGAAAAAATCTGAATCGTCCAGCTATTTGTGCTGGGGCCGTGTTTACTGGTAAAAGATTGAGGACATACCTTTGTTCACTGGTTGGTTGAGGTTTGGCTTGTGGGTGGGGGAAAGCCCCTTCCCCTCGGTTGAAAAGGACTGGATCTGGTTTGCCAACGTCCTTGGCGGGTCCCCCGTCGTAGGTTGCTCCATGACCCTCCACGTGCCAGGTAGGAGCGTCCACTTGGAGGGGCGGGCCAAAAAGCTGTTGCCCTACTTTCTTAGCTTCAGTAATTGCTTTCGTCGTTTCTGTACGCTCTTTAAGACGTGACTCAAAACCTTTGCCAAATAGATCTTTGCCTGCACCAGGGAAGGCCTCCTTACCAAGGGATGCATAAGCCTTGTTTACCTTAGATAGGACTGCTACCCTACGTTTTTGTGAGATTGTGGCTGGAGCGTGTCCGGCCAATTGAATTGACCTTTGGATGATTGCCATGAGGCCAGTCCCTTCCTCTCTTGAGAATTGGATAATAGAAGAAGGAGCATCAAGCTTGTCCAGTAAGTGTTCATGGGCAGTGCTTAGAGGGCCCATAATGTCGAGCACTTTATCATGAATCTCCCTCAACTCGGCGTCAGGGCTGGTTAGACCGCCCATGAGACCAGGAAGGTAAGAGTCCAAGCGTGGAGTGAACGCTGCATCCAAGTTGGGTCTAGGGTACTCTTTAACGATCTGACGCTTGTCAAATTTTGATAATGGCGTCCTTGTTGTGCCCAGAAACGTCGAGAGCTCTTCCGAAGCCTGCCATCTGGCTGCATTCACTCGCCCATAACTAGAAAATGTCACGACGATGTCCACGAACATGAAAATCTTAATCCATCACTCGAAACGGACCTACAACTACCAGGTCTGAAGATCTCACACATCAATGTAAATGGTCTTCTTAATAAGTTATTGGATATTAAAGCTCTACTACTTTCGATAAATTTCGACATTTTAGCCATAACTGAATCCCATCTAAGTAACGATATTATTGATGACGAAATCGCCATTACTGGATATAAAACTACCCGATGCGATCGAAACGATGGCCGAAAAGGCGGTGGCACAGTTATCTACTTTGCTGAATATTTAGATGCATAGGAGCGTCGAGACATAACTGTAAACAACTCTCTAAAAGCTGCCTGGATTGACGTTACGGTAGCGTCTCGGAGACTTCTAGTTGCCTCTATGTGTCGCCCACCTGAAGACACTACGTTCCTAAATAAATTTTCTTTTACTTTGGATCGCGTATGGATGAAACGAAGCAATATCATTTTACTGGGGGAATTCAGTTTTAATCTTTTGCCAAAACCGCGGGACACATGTTCTTCAACCTGAAAATTCCGTCAACTTTTTTAATAAGTTTAATCTAAAGAACGTCATTAACAAAGCGACAAGGATCATAGATCTAGTAATCTGCTCTCACACTTCAATAATTTCTCACCAGGGTGTTTGTGATTTAGGAATTTCAGATCACCACTTAATATAGGCAATCGTAAATCTCAAAAGAAAACGTCAGAAGCCAACGCTCGAAACAGTCTATGATTACAAAAAAGTAGATCTCGACTCATTAGGAACGGACTTTGCTGCTTCCCCATGGAGTATCTGCAATGTCTTTGACGATCTAGACGATGCTACTTGGGCTTGGGAGTGTTTATACAAGGACATTATGAAATCTCACGTCCACGCTCGACGCGTGAATAAAGATAAGAAGAGGAGGCCTACCCTGGATGAACTCTTCCGTACGTAAAGAGCTGAACAAACGCTATAAACTACTCCTTAAAGCACAGAAAACACCGATGGGCTCACAAGCCTGGATAGATTATAAGAAGGCAAGAAATGAATGCACCAAACTCCTTAGATTAGCGGAATCAAATCATTGGCTATCAAAATTTAATGAGACAACCTCTCCTAGAGATTTTTGGAAGACAGTAAGATCTTTCGAGGGAAAACGAACAACTACAAATATCGTTCCGATTAAAGATAGTGCCGGAGTTGTTCATTCAGACGACACATCAAAGGCCAACAATTTAAATTCTTTTTTTGTCAGTGTTGGAAAAGCCCTCTCGAAATCAACACAAGATTCTTCAATAAACTCTCCTTATCAGTCCGCAAAAAATAACGGTGCCTCTCTTTATAACATAGCTCTTAACAGAGATCTTTTGAAATCTTCTCTGAGGTGTTTGAAACCTGGCAAGGCGAGTGGACCTGACTATATATCCAGCAGGGAGCTGCGCCTTATTAGAGATGCATTTTTGGATTGCTTTATGCCACTGGCTCAAAGAAGTATTTTGGAATGCAAATTCCACAGCCAGTGGAAACAAGCACAAGTAAAATGTCTTCACAAGAAGGGGAACACTCTCGACTGTGGAAACTACAAGCCTATTACCTTTCTCAGCATTCCGGGAAAGCTATTGGAGAATGTTGTAAGCCAACAACTTGACAACTTCTTATATGGCAACAATCTAATCTCCTTGAATTAATGGGACTTCAGAAAAGGAAGCTCACCTGAACTTCTTTTACTCTCATTAACAGAACGCTGGCGTTTAGCCTTGGATGAAAGCAATATTGTTGGCGTAGTCTACCTAGCTTTTCAGAAAGCGTTTGATTGCGTCAACCATACCGTTCTTATGGATAAATTACACTCTATAGGCATTAGTGGCTCCTTTTACGATTGGCCCCTAAATTACGTTGAAAATCGTAAACAATTTGTCAACGTAAATGGTTCAAATTCAGAATTGTTGGAAATAGATACTGGTGTGCTCCAAGGGTCTTTACTTGGTCCCAGACTTTAAAGCATTTACTCAAATGGTCTGCCCGGAGCCACGACGAACGCTTCCGTTGAAATGTTTGCAGATGATACTACAGTTTTCTGCATTGGAAATACAGTCGATGAAGTCTTATCTAAGATTCAGAAAGCGATCGTCGACTTAAACAAATGAGCTAAGGATAACTTCATGACTATTCATCCTGCAAAAACTGAACTAATGTTGTCATCACAATCAAAATTCATCGGACCCTTACAGTTAAATTTGTGTAGGGCAAAATGAGTTGTCGTTTGTTTCCAAAGCTACATGTTTAGGGATTCTTATCGATAATAAACTGTCTTGGTCGCCACATGCAAAATATTTTAGCAAGCGTTTTTCAGTAAGAGTGAAGAAACTCGAACACTTAAAAGGACTCGACAATCGCGTCTTAGAGTGAATTTATTTCAAAGGTATTATTCCAAGTATTACGTATTCAATTGCAACTATGGGGATCTTCAAAGTCACTTCAGACCCCAGAGGACATTCACATTGGAGCCGCGAGGTTTATTTTTAACCTAAAGGAATCCGTAACCCTGAAGTCCTGGCAGCGACAAAATGGAAGTCCTTATCATACACCTACAAAGAGAGGATTGCAACTATATCTTATCAGGCATTTTACAATAGAGCTCCGGCTGGTATAAGCTCTCTATTTATTAAACACTCTCCGTTGAGAAATCTAAGGGACAGTCTGAAACTATACGTGCAACACCCTAAAAGTGACTTCCGTCGATCTTCTTTCTCTCTCCACGCGACTATTCTATGGAACAACTTTCCCATGTACTTGCTTTTCTTGTTTTTTTCTGGTTGAGTTCTGTAAATCGCTGTTGTTGGAGCGAAATAAAGTTGGCATTGCATTGTTACGTGGAGTCGAATGTTTTGAAGTATAATTAAGTTACAAAGCAGTGTTAAAAGACAAAGAATTTAACACCTGCGGTAGTACTCCTTCCTTACCCAGTAACTTTGTCAATCTCATAAAGTTTGAATATTGTACGGGTAAAATGTTTTGTGCTTTTTTAAAGTGTTTTATAACGGTTGTTAGATAATTTTTTGGATTTGAAACATAGTGGTCTTATTGATGGAGGGGCTTATACTTAGAATTTCACGGTATATTTACAGCTGTACTTCCAAGAAATTGCATTTACTAGGGTTGCAGGTTATAGTACAAACTTCTTTAGCAAATTAACCAAAAACGATTGACCTTTTATTGTGATTATAATTCCTTCCAGACCAGTGTTATGATTGTCATTGCAGTGGGATGTGGAGTTGTGTTTGGAATTTTTCTCATTTTCTTTGTTGTATTTTGCAAGCGAAGGCAATTGTAAGTCTGATCTAATTTTTTCAAGTCTTGACCCATCATCTCTTTTACTGTGTGTTGATAGTTTTAAATTTGATGAGGTTGTCATGTGGGTGCTACACTTAAATGCGACATTCAAAGCAAGTGACGGAACAAATTAAAAAGCCCAGATTAAAAGACTTTTGCAATGGAGAATTTTGACGGACCAAATATCAGTACATGTGGCACTTAATCTGTGAATTTAATTGCATGGTCAAATGTGACAAATTGACTAGCTGAAAGTATTTTCACGTTGTTTGTTCCCTCCTTGTGGTTCATAAACATTTGACAGCTACTATTCAATTGCTGGAACCTCTTGTGAAAGCAAGTGATCAACCAGTGCAACGTCTTTGCTACGTCGCTCTACATCTTCAGCCTTTGTCCAAGACATATCAGCTTCAAGCTGATAGGCTCCTGAGGCCTCATGTGGACAGATTGGGCACTATTCCTGTGAAAAAAAAAAAAAAAGAAGAAAAGAACATGTAATGATGACTTGAAAGTGTTTGTTTTATTCTGACCTAAATTTAATGTCATTTGTGATCTACTAATAATCAGATAAACAGCAACATGGAATCTGTTTTTAACTGACAAGGAATTTGATTGTGTCCTACTTATGATCTATTGGATGACAGGAGTATCATGTGATAATGTAACCATTACAAATTTGTATCTACTAAATAATACAAACAAATAGTTTCCATATTATGGGTTGTCTGTTCAGTAATAACTCACAGAAGACTTGAAAATGTAGTACACTTGACTAAGGCTTGTCAGTCACTCATAAGTTCTCACCAAATTTTGATGTTATTTGTGATGTAATGCTGAACAGACCAATAGCAACTTGAAATATATTCATTTGAACTCATTACAACTGTTTTTGACCACTGTTGAGCAAGATTATGCGCATGTTTTTTAGCATGTTAAGTATTTTTTTCTTAAATTTGCTATTTACTCGAGTTGTTAGTAAAGTTCCACTTCAATGACAGATAGCTAAAATCAGGTTTTTACTCGTAACCTGTGTGTTTTGAGTTTTTTATTGTATTCGAATTCCTCAAACAGGAAAAACAAGCAACAAGAAACAAAGCCAGCAGGTAAATTTTATTTTCATCAGGCCTTAATTATACAACAATATTCTACAAATAAACCTCCAACTACGAGGTCATGTATGAGTAAGAATTATTGGGCTGTGAAGGTACAATGTACATCGTTGAGTCCAAATATTATGCATTGCAATCAATGCCTATGATTAAATGCTTACTTGGCAATTAAAATCAGCAAACAATATACATACACGTATGTTGAAAGAATATCACAGTAAATGGATAAAGGAAAATATGGAAAATTTAAAATTGAATTGAATAGATACAAGATCCTCAGGTTCTAGAGGAGGCTTGTTGTATTATTATGGGTCTCAAATGCATAATTAAGGTAGTTATTGCAGTTTTTACTCTCAGATTAGCCAAGAATGCCTCATGTTATCACGGTAATTCAGTTAAAACTATAATTCTGAAAATGAGTATACTCAAACTTATCAGATAGAAGTTGTCATCTTAATCTAACACCAAATTCTTGCAACTAATTTACAAGGAAATGTCCAGCAGCAAGAGGGGAGAATTAATAATCTGAACTTTGGAGTCCGGAAAGGGTTAAAGAGGATAAGATTTGAAACAGTTACTGTAGTAATTTTTTGTGGCTACTGCCCCCTGTAGAAACTACATATGTTATAAAAATGAGTAAGTGAGTGAGTGATGGTAACTATTACAATCATAGTTGCCGAACTTCACCCAATTTTGAATCGATTTCTCTTAATAATTGTTCCATAATATTTTCGCAGTTCGATATTTGCGGTAGAGATGATTGGCTGCATCAAACACTAAAGAAAGATTAGAATGCATTTTTAAACAAATCATTTTTCCTCTAAAAAAGTTCCAAAATGTTTTTTTTTTTCGGTTCTTGCCGTGACACGACAAGAGGCAGCAGATGAGACGACAAATCATTTCATGATGGCACTCGATTAAATACAAAAGCTTTCCATTTAGAGATATCTTAATTAGGCTCTGTTAGGGTAGGTCTTTATTTCCCCCGGCTGAGTTTCAAACCTGCGCATGTCACAATTGCAGAAGGTTCGTCGTCGGAATTATGTTTGGCATAAATAAGTTCTCGCAATACTGTCCCCGAAACATTTTATTTTCGGATAAGTAACTATCCCCAAATCAAAACTTAATAGCCTTGCATGGGAATGCAGAGAGAGGAAACTTGGTAAAGGTTAAATCTGCCAAGGCTATGTTTCATTTTTTAACGGACTTAGAATATTGGCTAGGCGAGTAGCTCTAAAGTTGCTTGTATCACATTTTAACTTTCATACGAAGAACTCTTTAAGTTTAAGAGGGCCTCCTTAATGACCTTAATAGATGTGATTGGCTCATCAGGAAAGCTCAGAGGAAAATTTTTTCTTTGAAGAGAGAGAATTTTACCGTTTGAATCAGTGACTCATGCCAAAAGAGCCACTAAATCTGCGAAGAGAGCAAGCAGCGAAGATATAATTTTCCGAAGATATGATCTTTTCAGTTCTTGCCGTGACATGAGGGTCCGGACCGGTCCCCTTTCCTTTTTATGTGAAGCGTGATTGGGCGATTTTTTTTTCTCGTGAATCGTGATTTGACTTTTTTTTTAACTCGTGAATCGTAATTGAAGATAGTAAGACCTCTTCATGTCCACGTGAAATAATTTTTGTATTTAAACGTGACCCGTGAATTAAGAGCTGAATTAAACGTGATTCATGAACCATTTTCATTTGCGAGATGAATTTCCGGCTATTTTATGATTTTGCAAATATACGTATTGTTGTCGAACGGCTGTGATTAGGTTTTGACAAGAGTTTTCGACAGGAGATATCCTTGGAATGGATTGATTTAAGTCATAAAACAGCTAATAATTCTTAAACAAACAAAATAACACATTGCGTCATTTTTTGTCGTGTAAGACTCGTCACGATTAGAAAAAGTAAAATATCAATTCAATGTAATTGTCTCGAATTTTGCGCGAACGTGAAAGAGTTTTGAACATTATTCGTGAAAAGTCCAAATATTTTTACGAGGCTGAGTTTTGTAAAGGGGTACAGGGGACCCTCTGACACTAGCTACAAAAGACGAAGTAATTTGTCAGTGGCATCCACCGACGCATAGTCTAATTTAAAACCTTTTTTTGCAGAAATATCTCAATAGGTGTGCTCTGTCCATTCTGGAAACTTTGAGGAAAATGTTTTCCTTCTAAAGGAGAGCATTTTACCCTTGGAATAGAGCCGCTAAATTTGCGAAGCGAGCAAGCTGCGAAATACGATACCTTTAGCTTACAGGCTGACCCTACTAAATGGAACGATGGAACGGCGAAATGGCCCAATGGCGGAATATCCTAAAACATGGAGTGACAGAATACCCTAAGATGCGGAATGGCAGCTTATCTTAAAACGCGGAATGCTTTGTTGTATGAAACTAAAGTCTTACAAAAATGGAATTGCAATAGAATAATTAGAACTCACTTTCTAATTTACCGGCAAAATTAAAGGAAACATGGGTTAATCGTTATTGGAGCGTAGAGGATAGGGGATCCGTGAAGCATTCAAACTGGTCCCATTGTATAATTATTATTTTTATTGTTAATCCTATCTCGGCAGCCCCTGCATTTCATGGGATAGGGTAAAATATGGACTGAACTGGACTATTTTGTGGACCATTTTATAAGGGGGGGAGGTACTCCTTTAGTACTTAGGGAGGGGTGGATGCAGTCTACAAGTACTAAGGGAGGGGTGGGGGCAGAGTGTTATTACTCAGGGAGGGGTGGTAGGTGGTTGTAATTGTAAACACTACTGGTTAATGGAGCTTTTACTCGATCGTAATAATTATTTTAATATGTTTTTCGACTGACTTCTCCTACATCAACATTTTTGCGCTGGGCCGCGGCGTTTCTTTAATTTTTTAGTCATGCGAAAGCGAAACTGCCACGTAAACTCTGGACTTTAATTCTTATTGAAAATATCGCGTTTACGATCCTCCACTGTTAAGTTGCCAGTCTGGCATAGGTTATGCGTGTGCCTTTTGAATTGACTTGTGCACCATCAGTTTTCCTTTGTGTATACAGTGTGCAATTACCAAAAGGAAGATAGATAAATTCAGGGGTAACATAATATTCATAACATAATATAACATAATAACATAATATTCATAACATAACAGGGTAACATAATATTCAGGGGTAACATAATAACATACAGCATATACAAAAGAAAACGTGAAGCAACTGATAGTGCACTCACAAGTCGACTCAAAAGGTACACGGATAACTCAACAGTGGAGGATCGTAAACGCAGTATTTTAAATATAAATTAAAGTCCAGTGTTTACGTGGCAGTTTCGCTTTCGCATAACAGAAATTCCGAGATCTTCTCTGATAACATCAATGAGAAAAGGAAGAGATAAATCAGGTAATTATACACTGTATACACGTTTTTCGAGGTGTGCGGTCTGCGGTCTGCGTTTTCGAGGTCTGTGTTAACGAGACATCTGAGAGAATATTGCTTTTTAGTATAATTTCAGAGCTGAGGAAAGAGTTTCCAGCAATCTGATCGGTCGATTGGTTCCTTATATGACGCTATATAAACCGCTTCACGCGGTTTATATAAAATGTTAAAATAAAATGTTAATAAATGTTACTAAAATGTTATGATTTTAGAAATTTTTCTGTTGTTCAGCTCTGAAATTATACTAAAACAATTATTCTCCTCAGGTTCGGTGAATATTGTCGAATAATCCCCTCGACTTCGTCTCGGGGATTATTCCACGATATTCACCGAACCTGAGGCGAATAATTGTTAAGTACGATTGTACCAAAAATGATTTCATATAGTAAATGTATAAACGTTAACATTGCGATAGCGCTTGTGAATTCTATATTCGCGGCTAAAGTCAAGGGCCAAGGAACAGAAATTCCGTGATCTCGTCTGATAACATCAATTACAAAAGAAACATAGATAAATCTGGCAACTACACACTGTATACACAAAGGAAAACTGATGGTGCACAAGTCGACTCAAAAAGCACACGCATAACCTATGCCAGACAGGTAACTCAACAGTCGAGGATCGTAAACGCGATATTTTCAATAAGAATTAAAGTCCAGTGTTTACGTGGCAGTTTTGCTTTCGCATGACTAAAAAATTAAAGAAACGCCGCGGCCCAGCGCAAAAATGTTGATGTAGGAGAAGTCAGTCAAAAAACCGATTAAAATAATTATTACGATCGAGTAAAAGCTCCTTTAACTAGTAGTGTTTATAATTACAACCACCTACCACCCCTCCCTGAGTAATAACACTCTGCCCCCACCTCTCCCTCAGTACTTGTAGACTGCACCCACCCCTCCCTGAGTACTAAGGGTGGGCCTCCCCCCTCATACAATGGTCCAAAAAAATGGTCCACAAAATGGTCCAAAAAATAGTCCAAAAAATGGTCCAAAAAATAGTCTAGTCTAGTCCATATTTTACCCTATGCCGCATTTCAGAGGTATAATTACACCTATGACTTCCGCCGGCTCGAATTCTAATATTATTGCGTTACTTCCGATTTCCTCCAAATTTGGTGTGTATGACGTTGAAATATTAAACAAATCACGTACCGAGTTTGGTGTTAGACATTTGAATGTAACGTACACAACACTCATTTCAAATTTCTCCCGTGAAGAAGGCATTTGGGACCTCAGGCGGTGTGCAGGCTATGTTCGCGGATCATCTTTCTCTTGTGGAACACCTGGTTCTCATAAATATCTGGGATGCGGAAGGTTTTCTCTTTTGCATATGCATATAAATCTTCTGCACAATCCGTTCTGATGTCGCTGGACATCCTCTTTCTGTTCGTTGTTATACAAATTGTGCTATTAATATGATTAGCTACATGCAGTCTCAGACTGCATATTTTTTTTAAATAATAGTAAGAGTCTATGACCCAAAATGAGTGGTTTAGAGATTCATCATTGAACTAGCTTTTGATGAAGTAATAACTGTTTTGATTGATTTTGGAAATTTATTTTTTGACCTAGTTTTATTTAGGCACTCAGTGGTTGAGATTTGCGATGAAATTCCAGTGGAAAGACCAATAGGGCGCGAGTCGACCCCAACTGAACAATACAGTCAATTGACTTACCGCAGACCTGTTAACAATAACGGTAAGTTAGTAAAGAATAACCGTTACTCAATTATTTCGGTTGGTCTCCATTCAAGACATTTTGTTTTCATGATGTGATTACACAAAAACACCTGTGATTGGGGGCGGGATTTCTCTTTTTAGCAGGAACACATGTCCTTGCTATTGTGATGAATTCTAGAAAGGAGAAATCAGTCACTGAGATGAGTACTGATCACTCATGAAACATGTGATCACTCAAGAATCATGTGATCACTCACAGAGACCTATGGCTATCATTGTGATCACGTCAGTTAGCTACAACTCCTCAAGAACTATTTTGAGCTAGTGGGAAAAGCACAACTGAAAATCCTATCGCTGAATGCCATAGATATGGTGAAAAAAAAAAACATTCTGGATGGCCGCGGTATACCACATTCGTACATGCTGAAAACATTCCCCAGAAAGAGTCACTGAATCGTTTTTATAATTAAAAATTGGTTCATGGTTTAGCGTGCACTATCGAGTTATGGAGCACGCGGGAAGTTTGGAGAGCACGAAAGAAACTCTAGCTTCTTTCGTACTCTCCAAACTTCCCACGTGTTCCATAATTCGATAGTGCACAGCTGAAAGCATGAACCAATTTTTTTAGAACATAGCCGGTGGAATTTTGCATCAAATCCAACGCGAAAAACGGACAACAATATCAGTTGAAGCGAATCGTGACGGCGCTGATGCCGAGTCTCCTTTTCCTTTGTTTTTCTCTTTTTCAGCCTCATTTAAGAACTCTAGCCCAAGGGAAAAGGTCGAAACATTGTCTTCGTTTTCGGACTAGTAGGCCGAGTTTCTGTTTGTATCCATTATTGTCGCGAAATATATTATTTTCCCCGCGCTAACAATGGCCGCTCGTGCGAAAAAAAAAATTCTGGCGAAGTCGGATTTGCTGACGCTGTCAGCGTGCACTATCGGGATTTTGAGCACGCTTTCGTATAATAAATTTGATTGCGCGACTCTGCTAAGCTATTTTTTCATTCCCACTCCAGGAAAAAGTGATGATGGGACCATGCGCAACACTTCTGAAGATAGCTATGGTTACTGTCATGTTTATCAAAGTGTGGACAAGAACACATCAGTTACAGCTGCACCAGATTACCAAAATATACCCACAGCAGTTATAGAACCAGATTACCAAAATGTGCAAACTCAGGAAGAAGGCACATCATCTACATCAGTGCACAGCTTTGGGTCTCAAACAGAATCAGGCTATGAGCCCCTGAAGGGGTCCGATAGACAAAATGTTTATGAGCCCCTTAACGGAAGAGGAAATTGAATTGTACTGATGACATGGGTCTTGAGATAGGGAAAAAAAAGCTATATTCGGTCCAAAGTTAATTTGAATCAAGTGCTGTTTGGGACCAAAGAGTTATCTATAAGAATACAACTCTGACTTTCAATTGTTTTAGAGTTTTGACGAAAACAATGTATCGAATAGTGATGGTTGAAAATTTTTTCTACATGTTTTTTGTTCTTCACTCTGACAAGATTTTTGTCAGTTATAGAAGTTCAATTATTTTACTATAACAGTAGTTTCAAATAGCATGAAGAATTCTTAAACTTTATTTCGAATTTTTACCAAATACATCTGCCAATAAGAACTATTTACTAATTTTATATATAATAATAATACTAATTTTAATAATAGTAATATAATAATACTAATTTTTGTTAAAATACTTTTTTATGCTACGAATTATAGATAAAAATATATTTTGTATTGCAGAATATAGGATTCGTAGTATATAAGAATTTCTCAAAGAATTTCTACGTTTGATGGATTAAAATACCTTCAGTCAACTTGCACCGATTGCTTTTAAGAAACGTGATTACATTTATCTGCAGTTGTCTTGCGCGCTTGTTATGTCCGATGATGCAAGGCGACACGAGGGTTCTTGGTTCGATAAAATGGAAATATTTTGCCGCAATGTATCGATGTTACGTCAAAGAACAAGCAGTTAAACAAGAAGTTAAAACAAGTAGCCAGGGTCGTTCCTCGACTATCGCCTCAAGAGACTAGTTGTGCTTAGCAACCTCCCACATGCATCTATAACTCATGGTCAAGTGTACACTGTGAGGTTTAGCTTTTGTTAGTTATTAACTCAGTTAATAAAACCAAATTAGTGAGGACTAACTCAGACTGTTGATGGTGGTCTCAATCAAAAAAATTTCGTGATCACAACATGATCGCAGAACCTACCTGTGATTTGGGGCGGGATCTCTCTTTGTAAGTAGCTTTGTAAGCCTTTATTAGGAGAGATCAATCATCGATGTGAACACTCACAAAAGACGCGTTCACCCGTGTTCAGTTATCTGGCACTATTAATGTGAACAAGTGACTTGCTTGCAGACAATCGTTTTAACAGTTTCTAACTGATCATGACTTTTTACCTATTGTGGACTCTTCGCACACTCAGGGTTATCTTAATTTCAGATTACTTAATGGTTACTTACTTTCACTAGAAAAAACTAGACATGCAGACTGACTATCAGATGCAGTTACTTTACAACGAATCCCAAAGTCTAAAAGTCCTAACGAGTATATCTAACTACTTTCTTTTCAAGACAGATAGCCGTGTTATGTGTGACAATAAGTTGGCCTGCATGTTGAACTCTTATGTGTTGGTTGAAACCCTGGGCTGGTCAGTGTGTCATGTTCGAGGGAAAGATACTATAATGTCACAGATGATTATATCAAAGTTCTCCTGGAGTGTAATTATTCATTGAACACAGATCATTACACTGAAGTTCTCCCGGATTCAGAGATTAAAACTTAAAATTAGACAGAGAAGCTGATGTTCCTTCGTCAGGAATTTGTACTCAAACATTTTACAGGCGTGAACTACTGGTCATTTTAAAAAAGGTATTCATACCTTTTATGGCAGATCTAAATACTGATTATTGGCAACCAAAGTTTTGACGATAAAATATAGTGTAAATAGCACATGAGAATTTTTCTGAAAAATCCAGTGCTACGATTTGAAGGCACAGAAAACGGTCTAAAAAATAACCAAAACTGCAAAATTGAAAATCCCAATGCCGGCCCCATCATTTATGAAACATAGTCTGTTTGACCAAATCTTTAAAATAATTAAGTGATGGTTAAGTTACAGGCTTAATCAATTGGCAGAAAATTTCGATTTCCGAAGAGGCGAAACCCAGGGTGTATTCATCATACGAGTTTGGATATTTAAATGATCAATTGTGCGCGCAAAACATATTTTATAATTCAAAATTCGAACTTTGCATGTATACCATTCAACACAAAAAAACGTGCAGTGAGAATTGACTTTTAGCAAGAAATTTGAGTAAGTAAGCAAGTAAGCACTTAGCAATAGCTGCTACATTAGAAGGAAAAGTAGTAATGGTTAATAACAAGAATGGTTTCGAAAATCACGGTTTAGAAATTGAAACTGAAGGGGTGAAACCGAGCATAACACTGTCTAATGTGCTATACGTGCCCTACATATCTACAATCTGCACTAGAACTAAAAATGTTATTATTTTCTTTATTGAGTATAATTACTTCGATAAAAAATACTACTTCAAATTGCTTTGCCAATGCTTTTGGAATTATAAATAGAATTCATTTCTTTTCACCGGTGTAAATGGCTCTTTTACCTGGGGTAATAATAGTCTCCTTCGCAGCAGTGTTTAGGGTCGTCACGCAACGCTCCTCCTCCTGGTATTGCGCGTTTTTAGTGTCAAAATTCAAAACCTCGTGTCAGACTTGCTATTTTTCTATTCAAACTTCTTGTTTGACAATTCGTATACGCTATTTGTTTACTGAAACATCCATTGTTTCAATTCAAAGCAATATTTCTTCGATTCAGTCATGCCGTTTTTCTAGTCAAACGTGCAATCCTTCGTTTTAAAAATGATTTTCTACTATTCAAACATTCAGTGGTTTAATTCAAACATGCTATTGTGCATTTCAAATTTTCAATATCGCAATTCAAAATAGTCAGTTTCGCAAGTAAAAATGCTATCCTTGTATTCCAGGATGCAATTCTTTACCGCAAGCCTGCTACTCGTCAATTCAAATACACTATTCGCCAGTTCAAATAGGCTTTTCTTGTATGCAAAAATTGTAGATTTTTTACTGGGGCACAATCCTTTCGGCGAAAACAAGGAGAAGAAGACGAGCCATTCCAAGCTATGCGAACTCTGCCGATGTAAAGGGGCGAACTACCTCTTCAACGGCAGTTTTAGACCTGAAACCTTACACCTCTTACAAAGTAGCAATAAAGGCTTTCAACAGCGGAGGTAAAGGCCCAGCAACTTATGAAACATATTTTGACACACTGCAGGATGGTATGTTTAAACAATCTTGCAGTAGCTTAATTTGTTTACATTGCATATGCGCGCCTGCACAGTTAACATATATCTGCGCGCCTGCCCAGTTAACATATATCTGAGTGGTACTGTTGGAATTTGGAATGAGGAAACAGAACAAGGGAATTTATTTAATTTTAGGTACCGTAAGATCATCGAATGAAAAGGTGAAGTCAAATTAGACTGAAGTCAACTAAGGCAAATGCAATGTAGCGGTTTTACAAATGGGGGTTCTTGGAAGGCCTAGAGAGGCATTGAAATTGCTTCCTTTGTTCCCCGCTTCCAATCGCATTTGAGCAGGTATTCAATCCGTGCCTTCATTGTAAGCGTTAGAATGTCGGCCTGCTCGCGGGATAGGTGCACCCCTTTTGCTTTGTTTTTACTGCACCCACTTCTAATACTAAAAACTCACTATTTCTTTTACTTATGTTGCAACTTGGCGTGTGTTTAATTTTTAGTTCCTGGACCTCTGTCAGATGTGAAAGTGTACCCATTTGCGTTGTACATCCTGGTCACGTGGAAACCGCCTGTAGAACCCAATAGAATCATTAAAAATTACCAAGCGGGATCTGCTAAATTCAAGGGTTCAGAGCCTAAAGACACTCCAGTAGAGATGACCGAGCTACAAACGTCGAAGAGGAGGTACCTTATTGGCAAGGAAGTAAAGCAAGAAGATCTGACAAACTATGTTGTAGAAATACAAGCCAAGACCGAACCGGGTTACGGTGCAAGTGTGAGAATACCCACTAAAACAGTCAAAGTTTCTGGTAAGTCACGACAAATTTGGAAAATTATTTCGATTACAGTCAACCCACTCGTAAGCGGACACCCTCGGGAATTGGAAAAAGTGTCCGTTACTAGAAATGACCGTCTACAAGAATTATTTCCATAAGCGGACACCAAAGAAAAAGAGGTGGATGTCCGCTTACGGAAGAGTATATGTCTGACTCTTTTTAATGTCAAAGGAACGGAGAGCTTGCTTTCTCGCGGACAAATGGAGGTTTGACAAAACCGATCCTCTCTGTTGTTGCTCTCTCATAAGGTTGATTTGAAAATTCAAGACAAATTTTATTGCCTAGTGGTCATTATTATTCATGGGGTGTACGCTCACGAGAAGAGAGCTTAAATAAACGAAAAATCCAATTTTAAATTTCACAAATGACTGCATCCGTTCACAAGAGAGTGTCCGCCTGTGTAAATACAGAATTTGATTGAGAGGCATTTAATTTGTCCGTAAGTAAAACTGTCCGCTTACGCGTCCATGAGCGGAGTAATGACTGCACTTGCACGATGATGAACACACTTATCTTATTTATATTTTTCATCCACAGTACCTGCCAAGCCCAAAGCTATCACATTTGAACCAACAGCAATTGACAAAGTCAGGGTTATTTACAACTTTGGTATTGGTGGAGGATACACTCATGAATTCCTTGTTCAGTACCGACAGAAATGTAAGTTGCACCCATGCATTAGTATGTATCTTCTTCACAGTTTACCTTATACAAATTTTTTAGGATTCTGACTGGGGGAATTTGCTTAACTGTCGAGGGGCCAACGCTCGAAACGTCAGCTTCGAAGACCATACACGGTGGCCAATTTACATTATGAACTAAATTGTCTTTTTACACCTCTACCATCGCAACACATAGAAAGGTACTTCCATTTTACATGAATAATAGACTGATTTCTTCATGTTGTTGTTGTTGTTATTAGTGGAAAATGAAGAGTTTGTTAACTCATCGTGGGTCAACTACTTGAATGATGAATTTGATCTGGAGATTGGTGGTCTGGAGTCTGCCTTATACCAGTTTAGAATCATCGCAAGAAACGATCAGGGAGAAAGTCCGCCGAGTGAAATCACTGAAGCCAGACCCATGCCAGGAATTTTGGGTAAGTAATAGTCATCAATAGTAATCAAAGTTTAATGTCTTAACGTGGGGCATGGTTACCCATATTGCCCGAGC
This sequence comes from Stylophora pistillata, assembly GCF_964205215.1. Classification (NCBI taxonomy): domain Eukaryota; kingdom Metazoa; phylum Cnidaria; class Anthozoa; order Scleractinia; family Pocilloporidae; genus Stylophora; species Stylophora pistillata. The sequence goes on from NC_142523.1 coordinate 7,539,012, forward strand.
CAGAGGCTCATGTATGAAACGCAAGACAACAACCCAGTCATCCCACCCCAGGGGAGGGCATCCATCACACAGTATTCTCATGCGTGGGAAATTAACGTCTCTTACCCCTAACTCTGCAGGAGACGGGACCTCCATTTATTCGTCCCTATCCGAGAAGAATAGGATATCTAAACCATTTCTTGATGTTATAGAAAGGCAGCATATTCTTCTCAATTATTTTAAGACACTGAGTGTTGGTCCGGCGGGGGCTCGAACCCGCGACCTCCCGTACATCAGTCCAGCGCTCTATCCATTGAGCTAACCGGGAGGCGGTTAAGTGCTACAAGTACTTTGTGTTTATGTACAAGAGGTCGGGTTCGAGACTTGGGTACCAGCGAACTGTCAGAGAAATCTAACAAAATGGCGGGTGGGAGGGGTTCACTTGCGATTGACTGAGATCTCATGAAGGGGGAATAGAATTGCTCGTAGTTGCTTCGTGCTACCGAAGGTGGGATATGTTCCGGTTGTTTGCGCCTCTAAGCTCGAGTGTTGACCTTACGACTGTTATGATAGGAACATTCTGAGAGGTTTGGGACGGAGAATACGGGTTTCTTTACTCGAACTGTTACAACCTGACAGTTCCTCTTCGCATGAAATTTATCGACCGACATCCTCTGTTCCTCCTAAGGCTCCTATCATCCCCTCATCCCCCTTCCCTCACCCCCTTTTCTCACTCCCCGTTCCGTCACCCTTCCCTCACCCCCCGTTCCCTCACCCCCCGTTCCCTCACCCCCCGTTCCCTCACCCCCCGTTCCCTCACCCCCTTCCCTCACCCCTCTTCCCTCACCCCCCTTCCCTCACCCCCCTTCCCTCACCCCGTTCCCTCATCCCCCTTCCCTCATCCCCCTTCCCTCATTCCCCTTCCCTCATTCCCCTTCCCTCATCCCCCTTCCCTCTCCCCCCGCCTAAGAAGAAGGAAACAACAGGAAGTTGTGAATGATTTGGTCCTAACTTGTTATCTCTTTATCACTACAGCTGGCCAAAGAACATATACTCCGATACTCCAGAGTGCTTGGTTTATTGCCTTGTTGGTTCTTAATGTTCTTATCTTTCCTTGAAGTAATACCGCTGAATCATTCATTACGAGCACGAAAGTCTGGTACAAGAGGTCCACCTCTTCCTCAGGTAACGAAAACGCGCCATCCCATTCATCGGCGATTCTTGGCCTTTTTTTTTTTTTGCACAAGACACTTTTTTGTCTTGCGTGATGTTAGACGACGTAACCCTTTAAACCCAAAAGTGACCAGGTGACCAGCATCTTATCTTTGCTTGAAGTAATACCGCTGAATCATTCAGTACGAGCACGAAAGTCAAGGAAATAATTGCCAATCTGAGATTCTTTGATTGTTACACAGGTTCTCCTTGTCAGCACCCCTGGAAATGTATGGAGAATATAGATACTGATGTCAGGGCGTAAAGAGTTAAACGTCTCTGGCATGAAAACAGTCAGCCACTTAAAAAATATTCGGCAACCAGTGACTTTAAACTTATTAATTTTTTTCTTATGTTGTAAATTGATTCGAGTCTCTTAAACAAATTGTTGAAAAATCAATGCAGTTATAAAAACCTCAAGTTACCTCCGGAAAGCTCTCTCAGTTAAGAAACTGTTTGGCAATTAAAGCACAGAGGAGAATTGTTTGTTGTAAGAGAAGTCGAACTGTGTAAAGTTTTTGTTTAATTTGTTTTCACGCGTTTCAAAACGAGCGGCAGATAAAGGTCATCATATTTATTCTAAATATGGAAAGTGGTGGAAGTGTTAATTGTAGCTGGAATTTGTAGTTAGCTAGTTGCTCTATATAATGTTCTGTGCAATGTAAAATTTTAAAGAAGTTGGTTTGATCTTGGGCTGTAAATTTTTCTCACGACTTAAGGTGAAGTCGAAGTTTCATTTGTTTCAGTGATGCATTTAAGAGGCTTCGTTTCACTAGGGTGACAGTATTTTTTTTTTAACTCTTTCTTTGTTTACATATTTGCGATCTGATTAAAAATAGTTTTTCTTCGTACTCGTAAGTTTCGATTTTTATTTTGGTTTTAATTCACGACGAAAGCTTTGTAAGATAAGAAAAGAACCTATCTTTAAATTACGGTATTTTCAAATTGATCAACCTTCATTTAAAAAAAATTTTCATTTCCTTTTGGTGCGTGCCTCGGTTTTACTCGACTTGTTGTCGTATTGGTTAGTTCTTTTACGACAACCGTATCAGGATATGGTTTTGATTTGCGTTTCCAGCAGAGTAAATAAATAAATAACATTTCACTGCCATCAACAGCCTACGTTTGACCAATGTAATAAAGTAATATCAACCTCGTTCCCGGGGCCTTTTCCCCTAGGCGGGAAAAGGCCCTGGGAACAAGGTTGAAGTAATATTTCTTCAGCCTTAAGATAAATAACATAACTTTGTCTCTAATTTCAGATCCTAAACTTTAAATTATGGTTCTTCTGTTATTTTTAAGTTTTTTACGATGCCTTCAAGCAGAGTTCACCGGAAAGTAACAGCAATATGGGAAAGTTTGCCGATGTAGTCAACCCCTTTACCCCTTCCCCCAAACTTCACGATGTCCCGGTCAAGGATAAAAAAAAGCCCCACCCTTCCGTTATCTGAAAGATGCTGCTACTTTAAGGCGCCCCTACTTTGATTATTTAATAACTGATGTAAATGTTCTTTTAAAGGAGTGTAGTTGTTGTTTTGCAGAAATAAAATTTTTTGAGCCGGCAACTTGTCCGCCCTTGTATTACTGAGAAGCTTTTGGTGTATCAGTGTTATGAACTGCAGTTATCCACGGTGGGACTTGTCTGCAGCATTTTGTAAAGAGATCTGATTTGCAACTCTCCCTTCCTATTCTAACACATTTCCTTTAAACCAGCAAGGAGAATTTTAGCTTTCCGCTGCTGATGAGGTAGTCACTTATCGTCACCCGTCTGCAAGGTAACGTATTAGTAATTTATTGTAATTATAGAAAGTTACTTTTTTGTCACGTTGGGAAATACAGAAACTTATATTAGACGGGATATCTTCTAATTGATCTGAATGACTAAGCGTCGAGGTATTTTTTATTTGTGGAAAATCAACCAAAAAATCCGTTCATTTATTAAATTAATTAAAGCTCTAATAGCAGATACACTTGCGACTAACTTATCGGGTCACCATATAAGGCAAAAAAAGAAATTCCTCCTACCACAAAAAAATTTGAAAATCTAAATCTAAGTGCCTATAATTGGAAATAGGGAATTTACTGGTTAGTTAGCATGACCTTGGGCATAATGCCAGAACACTGAGCATAACGTCGGCATGACTATTTTGCCTAAAAATTCAACAACAACAACACTCATGTGAAAGTGTAGTGTCATCGTAGTCCTGAGAAGGACTGTTGTCGGTAATGGTGACCGACGTTTCGACAACCTGAGTCAAGTGAAAAGTTGTTGTCAGTAGAATGTTCTTAGTCCAATTCGTGTAAAATGATTGGTCAGTTCAAAATCAGTGGTCAGTTTAAATGATTGGTCAATCCTTCTTCGGACTACAATCACCCGGACGATCACACTACGCTTTCACATGTTACCCTCGGGTTCAAACCATTTACTGCAACAACAACAACAACACTCAGAAGCACAATACACAAATTTTCGAGCATGATTCATCTGCCTCTACATGACGTCGTAAGATGTTTGGACAGGAAGTTGGTACTAGTTATAAATTTAGATATCACGGCGTCTGAAGAGGTCTGAACCGATACTGGTGTGCGCCCATATCGCGATCAAAAACACGCTCAGTTATATTTCTTATACTATATATAACAAAATTAAGATGTGGCTCATAATTTGCGTAAAGAAACATACCATCAACAACACCGGCCACCAGTTCTTTAACAAGAATCGTTGTTTTGATGTCCTGCCTTGCAACTCTCCAGCCTCCTCCAGTACAAGCTAGTTTAAATGCTAATGACGTTGACAAGTACGTTATTACCAGGAGAGGAAGGAACGATAGCGACATATTCGAGGCTATTTACAAAACTGGCCACAAATGCCTCAAAGATGTCTGTCAGAACACTTCTGCCTGGGTGAGAAATACTGCACCATGTAGCTATTCGTGTAAGGCCGACACCCCTTTCTTCCTCCTGCAGACAGGAAGTTGTACTGATACAGCAAGTGTAAAGAAATCTCTATTTGGAAGTAAGTGAAAATTATTGAATAGTAAATGAATGAAGAGAGACTTTTGATCATTGAAGTTCATTTAATTCTTGTCTTCTCGTATTTCAGAGTTTTTCAGTGAAATGTCAAAGTTTATTTCCACGTGGAATCTTAAAGTGACTCTTTCGGTTTCTATTAATAACCTGTTATTTCATGTGGAGCTCGATTTTTCCGGTCTCAATCACCACCTAGCCGTATCTACGACTTGTAAACAATTTATGCGCCTAGGACACCAACGAACGTATGACTTTTTCTTTCCTTTGCTAAACAATTTCATTAAAAAACGTGTCTTTGGCAAACTGTGTCATTAGTATTAATTTTAGGCTACTCTTAAGCTTATTATGTTGCGTTTCCTATAACTTCCGAATAGTGTTCTAATTATTTTTTGTTTCGTTTCGCTTCATACCATGTAAATTATCTGCTTACTAAATGGGCTGTGCTCGAAGAAAAATTGAAGGGAGCCCAGTGCTCTGAACCGGGGAAATCCAGGGTGCTCAGCATATCATTGAGCAAAAGTATTAATCTATCTATGTTTTAATCTGCAAGGGGCAGTACAGCCCATCTCGGCAGATATACTCACCCATCCCATCCCAGGGGAGGACATCCACCACACAGTAATCTCGTGCGTGGGAAATTAACGTCTCCTACCCCTAACCCTGCAGGAGACGGGGCCTACGGTTTAGTCGTCCTTATCCGAGAAGACTAGAATTTCTATCCATTTCTTGATATTATAGAAAGGTAGCACATTCTCCTCAGTTATTTTAAGACCCTGAGTGTTGGTCCGGCCGGGGCTTGAACCCTCGAACGGCCAAGGGCTACCAAGCGCTGCTAGACCACAGCCCTGTTCTCGTTTTGCCTTTTTTATGTCTACGTCTTAAGTTGTTAGGAATTTTAAACGATCTTTTACTTGGCGGCATGAATCATCGGAGTCTAATTGGCTGTCGAGGCGAAGTGTTCAGAGCGAAATTGCCATTTGAAAGCGAGGTTGACCTGTTGTAAATAGATTGGACATGCACGGAAAGCAGCACCGGTAGGGTAGTAAACAGCTTCCACCAGCGAGGCAAGAAGCTGGTAAAGTTTTTCGAAAATGTTGAAACAGTTATTCCATTATTCCAAACATGCAGCTTTCTCTACTTCCTTCCTCATCCTCAAAATCTCAGGGGTAACTGACCGATCCAATGCTGCAGCCGCACTCTGAACTAAGCGACAATCTGACCTAAGTAGGAGAAACAAGTTGGCTCGAGTTTTGAACAATCTCAGTTTCAGCAATCAAGCGTAAGTTTGAGTCAACAACCTCGCTGTTCAAGGCAAACATACAAGCTCTCCTCGTGTCCGCTTAACAACAGGGTGAAATAACATAAATTGTCGAATCCTCAGAATAGAAATTATAACATAACCAAAGTAAAGCGCGCGCTCTGATTGGTCAATTTAGCGTCCCCGATTTGCCCATGGGTGTACGCTGCTGACGTAAGCAAATGCAAAGACTATTTTTTACGCGCGCGCTTGTTTTTTCTGGTCGCGTAAGATTTGTTAAATAAAAGGGAACTCTTTAGCTAAAATGTTATGTTATAAAACAAATGGTAAACACCACAGCGTACACTACTGAGTTATGGATGCACTTGGGAGGTTTGCTAAGCACTCAAGAAGCTAGAGTCGCTCTCGGCTATCGCCCCGAGCGACTCTTACGCTTCTTTCGTGCTTAACAACCTCCCGCGTGCATCCATAACTCAATAGTGTACGCTGTGGTGTTTGCCATTTGTTAACTCTGTCATGCAGCAAATCATTTAGTTAAAATTAAAAAAAATGGAAAGATTTCCATATAACCCCATTCATTGATTATGCATTCATTTCATAAAAGGTTTCTTTGCAACACTCTATACATAATTAATGTATGGGGTTATATGGAAATCTTGCCAAAAAAATTAACTTAAAAATTCCTTCTCATGTCACACTGAAGGGGAGGTCTGCCAGACCGACCTCATAATACACAAAAAGACATTGAGACAAGGGCAAAGTTGGTTAGCACCGAATTCTCGTTGCTCTCTGCCAGGAAATTTATATAATGTTAGATTGGAGAATTTGCACTTGGATCAACTAATAATTCCCTAATTGATATTTCTCTGAATTCTCATCACTTGTTTGTTTGGTATGGTTTTGATGTTGTAAGGAGAAATTCTCTGGTCTGACTCATGGGTTGGAATCAATGTGAGATCATTTTTGAGTAATTTTTTTCCCTGTTGTCACTGTCATGATCGTGTAAGGTCCCCAATAAGGACTGTAGCGTTTGCGGCGACCAAAATTTAAATTCTCAAGTTCAAGGGCGTGTCGCTCCAAAACGCGGTTAATGAGGTGTTTGGGAATCTATCGAACGATCGATCACAAAATATCGGTCCCGCTTGTGCCAGAGGTTGAGAAAACGAAAGGGCGAAAGTTTACCAAGACTATTCAAAACTTACGAAGAACTAATTAAAGGGACGCTAAACTTTCCTTTTATATGCGCGCGGTGACGCTGAAAGGTCCGATTACAAAACCAGTAGAAATACAGAAAAACAGATAAGCATAGTTACTATTGGCTATCTAAGATCATTCTGAAAATAGTGAACTAATCAATAATCAATCAAAAAATGAGCCTTCTGGCTAATGTCCTTAACAAGGACACCAACTTAAAGATTTCCTCTTCCAAAATGAGTGTGAGTCCTCATCATACTAAATTAATTTGTCACCTCATTAAAGGGACGCTAAACTCTCCTTTTATATGTGCGCGGCATGAGGGGACGCAAATCGTCTGCACTGGAAGTACACATCAAACTCCCCAGGCGTTCTAATCCAATTAAATATGTGGTTTTTATGTCAGCGTTTGCGTGGTTAATATCGTAAGCGCCCATTTCGGTTGGATCTGGACAGTGTCTGTTTTTGGATCTGGACAATGTTCTTTTTTTTTCCCAGATTGCTTTGTAGTGCATGTAGTTTTCTTAGTTATTTTCCCAAAAAATGGCGCTGAGGAAAAGTTTTACGACCTTCTCTCGCGTCGTCAGTGATGCATTAAGCGAGCATAATTACTGGTATGTGCTCACAACAGAATTTTGTGGAATTACTCCTCTGCAATATTTTAAGCGATCGCCGATCCTGACAACTTTTCCAGAAGATTTCTGCCGAATGGCGCTTTATACTATTACTAAAAATAGATTTTGCTACGTGATAACCTATGAGACCCCCCGCACAGACTCAGACAAACATTGCGACCAGCTTAAGGAAATGTATGAGCGAGAGCTGTAAAATTAAAACAAAACGACGGAATATTTCGTCAAAAAATGACTTGGCGTTCTGAAAGGAAGGGGCATGGTTGGTACCAAACACTGTTGTTGGGGTGAGTGTAAGACAGACTCAAGATATGCAGATAAATGGCCAAAATCACTCAAAGAGTGAAAGGAATTAGGGTTCTGTCCTGGTGTACCGGTTCACAAGGGAATTACCATTGTTCTTTCTTTGTTTAGGAGTTATCGGTTAGCTATTGTGTATTGTTTGGTCTTTTGTATTGGCTCTTGTGAATCGGTACACGAGGACAGAACCGGAATTAGGGAAGAAAGTATTCATTCCTTTCCCAAAACCTTCGCGAGACATGGCAAAGTGCAAGCGTTGGCTGGTGGCTTGTTTGCATGAGTTTTTTACAGAGAAAAACATAACAAGAAACACTTAAGTTATATTTGTGCTCTTCACTGGCCCGGCGAAAAAGGTCCAACAGCCGAATTTCCCGATCCACTAAAGGCAAATCTAAGACCAGCGCAAGTAAGTTGAGCACATGCTCCTTAGAGGAAAGCACCGAAAGAAAGAGAAAATTCAGCGTCAAAGAAACAGAAATTATTCAATGACAACTGCCTGAACATTAACTACATAAACTACATGAACTGGCATTTAATAGAAACACAATCAGTATTGAGCGAAATATACAAAAATCCGCCGCTCGTATCTTACAAAAGAGCGCGATCGCTCAAAAACATGCTCGTGAGAGCCAAACTTTGAATAGGCTATTCTAAACTCGCGCTGGGGAGTCGTGTAGGCCTGTCAACCCCCTTTTTACATTGTTCACATCAGAATTTTCTTGAAAAACTTTGGCAGCAAACCATTTTCCATGATCGATTGCCGGATCAAGGGTGTGATAATTCCCGCATCTCACACAGTCTGTACAAGTTCTTCTCGTTTACCGCTTAATTTTAAGCCCCTACATTTTAACCACCGTTTTAGCTGGTCTACAGTGTATTCTTCCGGTTCTCTTTCAAATTTGGAGCCAGGAACGCCGTCCTCTTCGGTCAGAACTGTAAGGGAATAAGCGAACTACTCGCCATTTCCCTTGTAGCTCTCAAAGAAGTGGAGTTTGTTTGTCTGAGTCACGCGGGGGGTCTAAAATTTCATGACGTCATTAGTATAAAGCGCTATTCCGGTTCTGTCCTCGTGTACCGATTCACAAGAGCCAATACAAAAGACCAAACAATACACAATAGCTAACCGATAACTCCTAAACAAAGAAAGAACAATGGTAATTCCCTTGTGAACCGGTACACCAGGACAGAACCCTAATTCCTTTCACTCTTTGAGTGATTTTGGCCATTTATCTGCATATCTTGAGTCTGTCTTACACTCACCCCAACAACAGTGTTTGGTACCAACCATGCCCCTTCCTTTCAGAACGCCAAGTCATTTTTTGACGAAATATTCCGTCGTTTTGTTTTAATTTTACAGCTCTCGCTCATACATTTCCTTAAGCTGGTCGCAATGTTTGTCTGAGTCTGTGCGGGGGGTCTCATAGGTTATCACGTAGCAAAATCTATTTTTAGTAATAGTATAAAGCGCCATTAGGGAAGAAAGTATTCATTCCTTTCCCAAAACCTTCGCGAGACATGGCAAAGTGCAAGCGTTGGCTGGTGGCTTGTTTGCATGAGTTTTTTACAGAGAAAAACATAACAAGAAACACTTAAGTTATATTTGTGCTCTTCACTGGCCCGGCGAAAAAGGTCCAACAGCCGAATTTCCCGATCCACTAAAGGCAAATCTAAGACCAGCGCAAGTAAGTTGAGCACATGCTCCTTAGAGGAAAGCACCGAAAGAAAGAGAAAATTCAGCGTCAAAGAAACAGAAATTATTCAATGACAACTGCCTGAACATTAACTACATAAACTACATGAACTGGCATTTAATAGAAACACAATCAGTATTGAGCGAAATATACAAAAATCCGCCGCTCGTATCTTACAAAAGAGCGCGATCGCTCAAAAACATGCTCGTGAGAGCCAAACTTTGAATAGGCTATTCTAAACTCGCGCTGGGGAGTCGTGTAGGCCTGTCAACCCCCTTTTTACATTGTTCACATCAGAATTTTCTTGAAAAACTTTGGCAGCAAACCATTTTCCATGATCGATTGCCGGATCAAGGGTGTGATAATTCCCGCATCTCACACAGTCTGTACAAGTTCTTCTCGTTTACCGCTTAATTTTAAGCCCCTACATTTTAACCACCGTTTTAGCTGGTCTACAGTGTATTCTTCCGGTTCTCTTTCAAATTTGGAGCCAGGAACGCCGTCCTCTTCGGTCAGAACTGTAAGGGAATAAGCGAACTACTCGCCATTTCCCTTGTAGCTCTCAAAGAAGTGGAGTTTGTTTGTCTGAGTCACGCGGGGGGTCTAAAATTTCATGACGTCATTAGTATAAAGCGCTATTGAAAGCGACAAAGTTCGGCTTCTCGACGGGCGCGCCTTCGTCAACAAGAAAAATTCCAGCGCATTTGAAGTTGTTTGCTCGTCTTTTGGGCTTGTATCGGTTATTCTGAGGGAATAAAGAGCTTCTGAAGGAGGAGGATCCGCCGCGATTTATAATATTAAAGAATTTTTGAATGGCTTGGATTTGAGTTCCCTCAAGGGAGACGGCAACGACTTGAATTGCGAGCGACCACGTGCAGCTCGGCGCCTTACAATGACTCCTCAATTCAACACTCCGCCTAGCTAGTACGAAAGAAATGCCTGTCTCGGTTCATTTGACTCCTCCAAACAGAGGCAGTCTTAGTTCTCCTAATCTAAAGGAGATTTCTGAAAGGAGTGATTTGGAGACCCCAGAAAAGACTTTCCTTATTAAGAAAAGGGGGAGCCGCGTTCTCCAAGATGCACAAGGCATCTGTGAAAGGAGCCGAGAAAATTTATCAACGGTGCTTTCCAGCATGTGCGCTTTTGGTGATCCTGAGGCCAAGGCTATTGTAAATGAGATTGTGGGGGATGTGGCCCTAAAGAAAGGAGTTAAACGGACGGTGGAAGAGCTTGTTGGTGATGAAACATTTTCCTTATACGTGGAAAGCCTCCGAGTTCCAGATTGGGTGCTATTATATTTCAAGACCAAGGCAAGGGTATCTGGTAATACTTGGCAAGCTGTAATCAATATCACCAAACTTGGAAGGACAGGGGTTAGTAAGGTCTGTTATTATTTATCAATCTTAAGAGGCTTCTTTTGGAAAGGATATGTCTGCACTCAGATTTAATTTATCCCAACTTGGAAGCAGTTCTACAGTTACTGTAACAAATTTAATGCTTGAAAGTGGTAGAAGTGCAAGTCTCATTATTATTTATTATTTACTATTACTATGATAATAGCTAATTTTTTTAAACCTCAGTTATATCAGATGTATTTTTCATGTTAATTTTGTTGTTTTAATTTTTCTTTTGCTTTCTTTCTTTGGCTTCCGTTTTAGAAATCCTCTGACACACCAATATTGTTGAACCTTAACCAAATGAAGGCGGCCAAAAAAGTGATCTTTGGAGTTTGTAAAAATACATGGATGTGAAAAAGGTGCCTTCTCCTTTACAAGGTTATCAGGTGGATTTGTTTCCTGTTTTGGAGTTGATTGTCCGCGAGCAAAGGCTGCATAATGTGTGCTCACCAACTCTTAAACTTCTGATGAAGATTGATGGAAGACCCTTTTGTGGTAAATACTGACTGTCAGGTTTAAGTCTGCTGCCATAAATTATAAAACAATACCTTATCTCGGATTAAGTGTTTGGTTATGCATAATTTTTGTTCCCATGAATGAGAATGAAATTATTATAACAACCATTTCTATTATCATTTTTTTATGATCAGGTAGAAATCAGGTGTTGGTTGGTCTGGTTCCCTGTCTTAACCCTGTTTACAACATAGAGAGTGCAAAGTCTGTCTACCCACTGGCCATTGCCAATTGTAAAGAAAACAGGTTCATCATTAATTTCTATTATTTTATGTTACTAAAATACTTTTTCTCCTTTGCTTGACGTGGTTACAAAGTTTTTAATTTGCAAAGTAGAGACACTTTCTTATAAAGCTTTCCTTACTGAAAGCTCATAGTTTTATTGAACATATATGTTACAGTTTTCATAGTTGTATTGTTGACTCAATTTCCAGTACTGGCTCTAAGATCTGACAAATGTAATACACACAAATACACACACACACACACACACACACACACACACACACACACACACACACACACACACACACACACACACACAACAACAAAACAATACCCACACATTAGGAATTAAACAGAAAGAGGAAAAAAACTGCAAATCCTTTTGCATTATAAGAACATTACCCCAACATAAGCTCTGCATAAACAACAAGTTTCATCGGTTGTCTTCATGCCTAATGTTATTTTGATAGGGAAAGCCTGAAGGTACTTTTAAAGGATCTAAATGAACAAAAGAGAATCATCAAGAACCAAGGAATTTTTGTTGATGGCATGAAGTTCAATGTAGAATTTGATGGTAAGATGTTTCTATCATTTTGTTATTTGCAAGAACATTAACCTTAATCTTTTTAAAAGGGAGGATGCTGACTTTCTTTTTTAGAAACTTAATTGAGGGTTTTTTTTTTCATTATCAGTGACCATTATTTTAAACAGTAAGTTAATCTTCTACATGTACCGGGGGTATGTCATATCATAATTCTTTATTGCTGTTGTTTTTTTGTCATATCTTAGTTTCATTGGACTACAAAACACTGATCTTTCTTTTGGTAAAGAAAGGGGATCTTGATTTTCAACTTGGTGGTCGAGGGGTAGATGTAGAATTCTGCTTTATATGCAATGCAATCAGGGTTAGTATTTGTGTTGGTGTACATGTGGATCAATGAGCATTTCTTAGTTGTAGTTCATCAGTTACAATATACAATATACAAGCTACAGTCTTCTCTAATAATGCAACCAAAAAATTTTGTAAGATAATATTAATTTATTTTGAGGTAATTTCATTTCCCATTAGGGTTGCAAATGTCATGAAGTGGCCCCAGATGAAACTTGCCTAGAATGCCTACGAAGCAAGTGTAACATAGACAGGTATACTTTAAGTTTAGCCATTCATGATCATTAAATAATGCACAGGCTTATGTAGGAAGTGCTTGAGGCCTTTTTGGTACCAAAGTTGATGCATTGGTAAGAGCAGCCACCTTCCACCATTTATTTATTGCCATGATATTCATAAGACTTTATTTTTTATTTATAAATAATAATAATAATAAACTTTAATAATGTATCAGGGGTATTTAGCTTGAAGCTAATTGGGGACACAAGTTGGAACGTTGGTTTTTGCGGGGGAGGAAAACCAGAGGACCCAGAGAAAAACCCGTGGAGCAAGGATGAGAACCAACAAACTCAACCCACGTGTGACGCCAGGTTCAGGAATTGAACCCGGGCCACAGTGGTGGGAGGCGATTGCTCTCACCACTACGCCATCCCTGCTCCTTTTGGAGTACCCATTTACAATATAATTATTGTAAATGTACCATTGTTATCCATAATTTGCAGATCAACTGGAATCCGGGAGGATCTCCTTTTTCTCCTTGATGAAGAGCTTACTAGCATTCAGTTGTGTGCACTACATATGGAGATGCGCAATACAGAGCAGTTGCTTGCATCCATTGGTCTGATTGCCTACAAGATTGGTTCACTTCCAGAAGCCAATCAAGCCCTGAAGTGCTTTGGCCCAGAGTCTTTTCATGGTGATAGAATTTCTGTTAAGAAGAAGAGTGGTCAGTAGTCTGCTATTTCAAAGCAGAATATTCATGTTAGCTCTATGTCGGGTGCATGAGTGGTCAAATTATTGGCTTTGTGTGTATTTTACAATTGATTCACTTTGTGGGTATATCTATTATTTTTCCCATTATGATAAAACACATTTCAGGTCCAACAGAATTTGAAATTCTTCAAAACCTTGAAGAGATTGTGGGATTCTCCCTTCCGCCGGACAAGTTGAAGTTCTCCTACACAGATGTAAACACAGCTAAGAATTTTATTCTTAACTGTGTTACATTTTGTCAGTCCCGTGTTGATGTAAGTCTTTGATACCAGAGGTGGCATTGGTGAGTACCTTCACTTGTGGTTCAACAGTTCTTGTTTATTTTTCTGTAAATTATGAGGTGTGGTTTGTATTGTGCAGTGCCCAGATGTTTCGTCGGAGAGCGCTTTTGAAATGGGCACCATTTGTAAGTACTTGCTTCCTTTTCAATTTCACAGTATGCACTAATTACCTTTCTTATTTAGTATTTATTACCTTTCCTATTAATCATATGTAGAAGTCTGTACTTTAGGTGGCACACCCTAAAGTGCAGTATAACCCAGCATTATTGTATTTTTACACTCTTTCTATCATCTTATTTAGTAGACTGTACTTTAAGGTGGCACACCCAAAAGTACAGTATAACCCAGTATTTTTGTATTTTTACACTCTTTTTATGATTGTAGTCAATAGACTGTACTTTAAGGTGGCACACCCAAAAGTGCAGTATAACCCAGCATTTTTGTATTTTTACACTCTTTCTATGATCGTAGTCAATAGGCTGTACGTTAAGGTGGCACACCCAAGAGTGCAGTATAACCCAGCAATTCTGTAGTTTGAAACTCTTTATATGATTGTAGTCAGTAGTCTGTACTTTAAGGTGGCACACCCAAAAGTGCAGTGTAACCCAGCATTATTGTATTTTTACACTCTTTCTATGATCATATTCAACAGGCTGTACTTTAAGGTGGCACACCCAAAAGTACAGTATAACCCAGCATTTTTGTATTTTGACACTCTTTCCAGGATCATAGTCAAAAGGCTGTACTTTAAGGTGGCACACCAAAAAGTGCGGTATAACCCAGCATTTCTCTATTTTTAAACTCTTTATATGATTGTAGTCAGTAGTCTGTACGTTAAGGTGGCACACCCAAAAGTGCAGTGTAACCCAGCATTTTTTGTACTTTTACACTCTCTCTATGATTGTAGTCAATAGGCTGTACTTTAAGGTGGCACACCCAAAAGTGCAGTATAACCCAGCATTTCTGTATTTTTAAATTCTTTATACGATCGTAGTCTAGTCTGTACTTTAAGGTGGCACACCCAAAAGTGCAGTTTAATCCAGCATTTTTTGTACTTTTACACTCTTTCTCTGATCATAGTCAATAGGCTGTACTTTAAGGTGGCACACCCAAAAGTGCAGTATAACCCAGCATTTCTGTATTTTTAAATTCTTTATATGATCATAGTCAGTAGTCTGTACTTTAAGGTGGCACACCCAAAAGTGCAGTATAACCCAGCATTTTTGTATTTTTAAATTCTTTATATGATCATAGTCTGTAGTCTGTACTTTAAGGTAGCACACTCAAAAGTGCAGTATAACCCAGCATTTCTGTATTTTTAAATTCTTTATATGATCGTAGTCAGTAGTCTGTACTTTAAGGTGGCACACCCAAAAGTGCAGTATAACCCAGCATTTCTGTATTTTTAAATTCTTTATATGATGGTAGTCAGTAGTCTGTACTTTAAGGTGGCACACCCAAAAGTGCAGTATAACCCAGCATTTCTGTATTTTTAAATTCTTTATTTGATCGTAGTCAGTAGTCTGTACTTTAAGGTGGCACACCCAAAAGTGCAGTATAACCTAGCATTTCTGTATTTTTAAATTCTTTATATGATCATAGTCAGTGGTCTGTACTTTAAGGTGGCACACCCAAAAGTTCAGTATAACCCAGCAATTTTGTATTTTTACACTCTTTCTCTGATCGTAGTCAATAGGCTGTACTTTAAGGTGGCACACCCAAAAGTGCAGTTTAACCCAGCATATTTTGTACTTTTACACTCTTTCTCTCATCATAGTCAATAGGCTGTACTTTAAGGTGGCACACCAAAAAGTGCAGTTTAACCCAGCATATTTTGTACTTTTACACTCTTTCTCTCATCATAGTCAATAGGCTGTACTTTCAGGTGGCACACCCAAAAGTGCAGTATAACCCAGCAATTCTGTATTTTTAAACTCTTTATATGAGCATAGTAATTAGGCTGTACTTTAAGGTGGCACACCCAGAGACGCCCCTTTGTCAACAAGAAAAATTCCAGCGCATTTGAAGTTTGGATGGCCGAGGGGTGGGCGCCTATTCAAGGAAATACGGTATATAGATTACTTGAGGCTGTGCGCATTATTTCGTGTTGTTGCATAATTCATGTTATCTCGTATTGCCCAGTTTGTCAGGAAATCAGTCGTCGTCATGTGTTTACGTCCTACAAAAACATCGCATCGGAAATTTCATGATCTAGCTTCGCAAAGAAATGTACCAGCTTTTGTTTTGCCTTGATTTATTCATTCTTTTTTTTTTTCGCAGCACTTTGTGTTTTGAAGTTCTCTTCCCGTCGCGGTTTGCAGGGCGCCTTCTAGCAGTAAATGAAACTGTTTTTCAAATTTGTGTCTCAAATGACCATTTATTATTGTCGCTCTGCTGCAGATAGGTGAAGAGCTCAAAGAGCAGAACAGTTTGGGTCACAAGAATTTCTTCACGTTATATATCCCAGAAGCGCTTAGGTATTACTCTGAATGCCAGTACTTCAGCCTGGGTGAACCAGAAAGGATAGAAAACACTTCCCTATATTAACCATGAATGAAAACCTAAGTATGTTATATATCCCAGTAGCACTAAGGCATTACAATGAATGCCAGGACTTCTGCCTGGGTGAACTGGTAAGGATAGGCATCAATTTCCTAGATTAACTTGTGATTGTCAAAGAAACTAAGTATGTTATGTATTCCAGAAGCACTAAGGCATTACTCTTAATATCAGGACTTCAGCCTGGGTGAACCAGAAAAGATAAACAACACTTCCCTATATTAACCATGACTGAAAAGCTAAGTATGTTATGTATCCCTGAAGCACTCCGGCATTAACTACACTAAATACCAGGACTTCAGCCTGTGTGAACCAGAAAGGATAGACAACACTTCCCAAGATTGACCATGAATGAAAAACTATAAAGTATGCTATATATCCCAGAAGTACTCAGGCATTACACTGAATGTCAGGACTTCAGCCTGGGTGAACCACAAACGATAGACAACACTTCCCTATAATATTCGTGAATGAAAAACTAAGTATGTCGTGTGTCCTAGAAGCGTTCAGGCATTACTCTGAATGCCAGGACTTCAGCCTGGGTGAACCAGAAAGGATAGACAACACTTCCCTATATTAATCATGAATGAAAATCTAAGTATGTTATATATCCCAGAAGCGCTCAGGCATTACACTGAATGCTAGGACTTCAACCTGGGTGAACCAGAAAGTTTATAAAACACTTCCCTACACTGAACATGAGAGAAAAGCTAAGTATGTTATATATCCCAGAAGTGCTCCAGCATTACTGTGAATGCCAGAACCAGAAAGGATAGAGAACACTTCGCTATATTAACCATGAATGAAAAGCTAAGTATTTTATATATCCCTGAAGCACTCAGGCATTACATTGAATGCCAGGAATTCAACCTGGGTGAACCAGAAAGGAAAGACTGCATTTCCCTCTATTAACCGTGAATGAAAAACTAAGTTTGCTATATATCCCAGAAGCCCTCTGGCATTACGCTGAATGCTATATTAATCAAAGAAATATGACAAATATATATTTATCTCAGAAGTGATCAGGCAACACTAAACAAAAATATTATTATTACAGGATTAAACTTCAAGAAAATAGATTTCTTTAAAAGAAAACAATGTTGACTGTGCCATATTACAATAGGTGTACACAATTTAAAAATTCAAGTGTTATACATTGCATGCAGAGCACATAAATTGACATCACACGGTTCCTCTTCAAGGGGAAAGAGCAAGTCATCTCTTAATCCTGTCCATCTGAAACAGAGAGAAAAAAAAAAAAAAAAAACAGTGAATTTAGTTTCCACCTTTATAATCCAAAGCTACCATATTTCTGCTGGTAACTGTCTGTCAAACTGAGTATCCCAAGTGAGATTTAAAGACATGGGTTCCAAATAGAAAGTGAAGTACCATACTGCAAGCTGGACGTTTTTATGCATGTCAATACGGAAATGCAGAGTTGTACCTACCCCCCCCCTCCCCCAATATTTGCTTTGCTCTTTGGGAAACACTCAGCACAGACTTCCCCACGAGGAACATCAGGACAGGCACATTCCTATCAATAAAGTGCACGTACGACTTAATAATGAATTAACTTGGCTAAAGTCATAATATTCACTATTATTTGTAGATATATAATCCCTGCTCACCACAGATAAAATATGTTCATGTTTGTGGACAGATTTCTGCCTTTCCATAAAGTCAAGAAAGCTGTCACTAATTGATTAGAAATAAATTGCATCACAAATACCGGTAACCTGAAAATGTTTTGTGTTACTGTAGAATTCTGCTATGATGCATGTCATTTAGCAATTGCAGGTATAACCTACCTTAATAACTTTGCAGAATACACAGGACTCTGTGTCCAATCCGGCCTCGCTGGCAAAGTTCATTTATATATTTGTTAGTATCACCACCTTTTTGCTTGAGTAGCATAACATGGCTCGACATGTAACATAAAAACATTGCAAAAATAAAAAAATATGAAGAGTCAAGATTGACAGACATAAATAACCTGGAAATTTAACGTAGGTACTAAAAGTTGGAATCACCTGAAATTTACTTAGGCAGTGGAAGTTAAGGCCACCATTCATCAGCTATATTCTGGCATTTGCAGTAAAATACCTTGCAAAAAATCCACATATATTTCACTTTTGCAATGACAAAGTCTGAAATTCTAGGTCACGCTATAAATTCGTCTCTGATTAAAGAAAAACATAATGTTCAACATTTCCTTAGGAAGTTTGAAAATCTTCAGGCCTTCCTGGGCTTTTTCATATATAATTTGCATGATCCCGTTGAAAAAACTTCACGTATTTCTTTCGATTTAAAACAGTTTCTTCTTTGCATTCGTGATCTCATGTCGTTATTGTCACGCAAGTGCCTTGTCAAGAAATGAATTCGCATATTCCCGTGCAGCTCCCAGCCATTCGTAGAGCCAATTGAGTGTGTTTTCAACAAGAACAATGGAATGTTTCCTTGAAGACCTGTTTGTGGTGCCTATTCTGTACTGAAGGGCATAATATACGATATCCGTAAGCCTGGTTCCCTGTGGATAAACTCGATTGTTAACACTTATTTTCTGATGTCACCCGTAGTTTTTTAGGTGCTTTCATGTTGTTTTAAATTGTTTCGAGATATTTTCAGGTAATTTCAGATAGTTTCCTTGGGGGTTTCGGATGGTTTCAGGTGATTCCAACTTATAGTACCTACGGGAAATTTAACTTTAAATGCATCTTCCATCAACCACTATAAGCTGCAAAATCAAACTCAGGCACTTTGATGGATCTTTAATGAAATTTAACGGTATTGAGTTCTGATACACCACAAAACCAACATTCACAACCAAACATAAGGCAGCAAATACACTTAGCCGGTTTATGACGTCACTCCACAGCAATCAGCCTTTTCGAATATTTGAAGTTCTGTTTACCTGAGTCTCGTGATGACTCTTCAAATGGATATTTTTCTAACTACCAATACGTTTAAAAGTTGTCTGTGCCAAAAACGTCCTTCAATATTGAGCCCGCCTTCGTCTTGCATCGTCTCCAAGCGCCCTCCGAAGCATTCTTGATCTTGAATAATTTACATCTAAAACGGTTGTTAATCGTGGTCGCTTCACATTACTTTCCATTTCTTCTTTAGAATTAGCCTTAAGCATGATAAGTCCGCTTTCGTTGCCTACCTATTTTGTATCCAGATTTGGAGAAAATGATTTTTTATCAATAGAGTTTGTCTCAGCCACATTTGGTCCACCATCGATGCCAGGCAGAACTTAAGCCAGATTACCCGCTTTCTTCTGCTGTCGCTTTCGCTTTCTCCATTCTCTACTTTGTTTACGTTTCTCCTTGGGAGTATTTTTTCGCGATTTTACCCCCCGTTTATTTGGTATTTCCAGCTTTGTGGAGGTCTCAAGGTCCGCCGACATTTTATTAATGTATTCCCAAGCAAGAAGAGTGAATTAGTTGAAACAGTGCGTGCATCCGATCTCGTAATTTACAAAAACTTTATTGTTCTCGTGAAAAATGAGAGCCGTCTTATTGAAACTTGATGACAATATAAGCCGGCAAAGAAAACACAGTAAAAGCAATTATCTGTCACATCGATGTCGGCAGCAACAAGATTATGACGCCTTACAGGAAAGCTGCCTGGAGCGCTCAAAAAGCCCCATACATTTTCTTAGACTTTTAGTCTAAGAAAATGTATGGGACTTTCCGGGGTACTTGCAGTGCAGACGATTTGCGTCCCCTCATGTGACGCTGAAAGGTCCGATTACAAAACCAGTAGAAATACAGAAAAACAGATAAGCATTGTTACTATTGGCTATCTAAGATCATTCTGAAAATAGGGAAATAATCAATAATCAATCAAAAAATGAGCCTTCTGGCTAATATCCTTAAAAAGGACACCAACTTAAAGATTTTCTCTTCCAAAATGAGTGTGAGTCCTCATCATACTGAATTAATTTGTCACCTCTGTCTAATTTGTAGATTGCGTAGAAGCACTTGGTTTGGAAAGTGGGAAAATCAGTGATTTCCTGCTAGATGCCTCATCACAGGCTTTTGATTTTAGTCCTTCCAAGGGAAGACTGAATAGTGGGAAGATCAGAGAGATCTCCGACATAGCTAGAGACACAAATATTCTTCAGTCCGGCTTATTTCACCTTAAGAATTGGTCTGAGGTCTGGCAGTTAAACTTCAACGTAAACAAATGCAAGGTTATGCGAGTAACACATAATCGGGATAAATCTGTTCCACAATACTCTCTCGTCCCGCGCGGAGAATGTCTAAGCTCAGTGAGTTCTGTAAAAGACCTTGGCATTACAATCTCGCACGATCTCTCGTGGACTCCACACGCTGTTGAGGTTGTCAATAGGGCCAATAAAGTTCTCGGTCTAATCAAGCGAACAATCGGTCCTGTAAACAAGGAAATCTTTTCCACATTGTACAAGACTCTTGTGAGGCCAATCCTGGAGTACGCTTCTCCAGTATGGTGCCCTTACCTTGTTAAATATATTGTTCTCTTGGAGAAAGTTCAGAGAAGAGCCTCTCGATTGGCTTTAGGTCAGCGAAGGGGTGAGATGTCATATGAAGGTCGTTGTGAAATGTTACATTGGTCAAAGTTGATTGATAGAAGACTATATTTCTCCTTAGTAGAATGCGATAAACTTGTATTCGCGCTGAATGGCCTCCATTTTTGTGATTTTTTTGAGTTTGCTTCAAAACGTACAAGGTCCAACCCCAATTAGAAACTGCCTGTGAAATTGGCAAACTCTAATTGTTATAAGTACTCTTTTTGGTTAAAATCATTCGTGAATGGAATGACCTGCCCGCCAATTTCGTTGAGATAGGTAACTTAACACGTTTCAAAACAGCTCTTAATTATACATGCGTATTTCTTAGGTCTTTATCCATCTTAGATTTTATTATAAGCATACATTTTAAAATTTTATTTCTTTGGAAGTTTATTTACATAGGGTTAACCTCTTAGGCTTCCTTTTTAGGGTATTATTTGTGTTGATAGTGACAAGTATCTAAATTCTCCATACAGTATCACATACTTTATTGTATAGCTCCCCCTTGGGGGCTCTTCTGCCATCTATGAAAATTGAAATATTAAGTTACAAAATTAAGATAAAAACCATTTAAAGATAAAAATATGGGTTATAAAGACGGCTCGCATTTCAATAATAAAATAACATCTTAAGGCTTTTTGTGTTTCTGATCTCCTTTAGTAAAGAGTTTTAATTTTTTGCCCCACGCTAGGCGCAACAGCCTTTGGCAAGTCGAGATCCTGCATTTGGGCAATGTGAGATCGTTTTTTTGCCTGGTGTCTCTTTGGTGAATTTCTGAACGGTGTTGAAATTGCTCATGAAGATAGTCAGAAGTCAAGTTGTTCATGCATTTGTAAATCATAACTAAGTCATTATAGAGATATGAAAGTCATGAGAATAAAGACTTAGATAAGCATGGTTTAGCTTCGATCTACGACAGACGCAAGAAGTTATGAACGGATCTGTTTTTGTCCAACTGAAGTCCATTTCATAAATTATACAGTTTGCTGCCAGATGGACATCTTTCAGCGTGCAACACGCGTTTTTTAACATGCCGCGCTTCCGCACTGATCGTTTCAAGTCTTCATTCGTTCCGGCTATGTGCGCAGGGGTTAATCTGGGGTCTTAGCATCGACTGCGTATTTATTCCATTGCTGTATAATTGTAATTATTTTAGGTCTTAAAATTGTTTGTAAATTTTGTAGTTTTATATAGTCTCGTATATATATTTATCAATAATTGTGAAAAGTACGTAATTCAGCTTATGGCTGCAAAGTACTTTTATTTTTTTGGTAATAAACTATCTAAGGAAATGATCACGAACTAAAATATCCCTTGATTGTGTATGTATAGATGATAGTATGGAGAATATGCATACTGATATTAGATTGTTACGGGTTGATGGACACTTTTAGACGCAGACACTTGTGTCGACCACTGCCCCGACAAAACCTTAATATTCAATATAGTCATTTAATTCCAATATAGATTATTAGCATGGAACTGCATATTCTTTCCTCCAAATGATTAACTGAAGTGTTTTTAATTGCATCTTTTTACAGTTTGCTAATGTTTCTCTTGGTGGCCTTTTACTGAAATCCGTTACCCTCTTAAATGAAGGACAAGTGGATATTGGGTCGGATAATGGCTGTCAAGGCTGTCGTATCCCTGGAAATGCAACATACTATAACTGTCTGTGGGGAAAACAATAGGTCCGGGGTATATTCAGGAATCTTCAAAGGGGAAAGATCCGAAGGGAAACTAGTTTTCAAGCTTTTCTGATGTGGATTGTGGGCTGCGAGCAACGCCATCAATCAGTTTATTGAACTACAATTGAGATATATGATTATAATCGTAACCCGATCTGTCAACTGCGAGTAAGCGAGCCAGGGGGGCCAGAAAAAACCTGCCTCAAAAAACCCCGTAGGGAAAACACAGGACAGGAAATCTGGGACCACTTACGTCCCCCGCCAGGACTTCTAGGCAACAGCAAATAGATGGACATAATAAATACGATAAATAAATTGATTGCAGTAAATAGTAAACTAGAACTACAATAGTTATAAACTAGCAAAGAAGCACAAATAATCGCAAAACTAATGACAAGAAAAACTCTTTCAAGTAAGCAAGAATAAACTGTAAACTGGCGTAAAATATGCCCTCAGAGCAAAAGTGATTTTGAAACGCTTAAACGATCTTTAATTGTATGTTTAATGTATCTGTTCTTCGAGGAAGGACACCTCCACCTAGTATGCATATCCAATAAATCGCCCGTTCGACGCTGCACCAGACCTCATACTTTGCGTGCCGTACTTTGAAATGTCGTCAACAAAGGGCTGGATGTACTTCTTTAAATTCCTCTCTAAGAGAAGAATTAGACACGCCCTTGCTAGCGTGGAAATACTCGCCCGATTTGGACTTCCCAATACGACGAACAAGCGGAAGCGATGAATTAGACTGCGACAAAACCTGAATAATTCGTTCAGTAATGGAAACTGGGAGAGGTGTGACCCGCCCGATACTGGTCATTTTTTCGCTTGGAGACATAAATAGACATATGGTCAGCATTAATGGTCACATCCTTAAGGAAAAAACTGCTAATTTCATCAAAAAACCCATAGAAACCAACTAACAAATGGGCTCAACTTCTCAACGTAGGACTTTTTGCTAATAAAAATTGCCTTCTAACTGTACAAGATTCAAGAAGATGGGCTCGGCAGTCTACCGGATAAGTATTCCGCCGCAGCAGCTACCATTATCCAAAAGAAAGAGCTCGACTCCTCAGGTCTCCTTGTGAATGAAGACAAATCTCATGGGCATCCCATGCAAGTAGGCGAATGGCTGGGTTTCGTGATTAACACTATTACTATGTCTTTTCATATTCCTGAAAGGAAGGTGGAAAAGCTTAAGAGTATTTTAGGCTCTGTAATTGGAGATACGTCGTCCTCGTATCGAGAGTTGGCCAGAATCGCCGGATCTATAATTTCTGTAGCCTTGGCAGTGAGGCCCATTTCACGTCTTCTAACCAGGAAGATGTACCTGGCAATTGAATCACGCTTAGCGTGGGACCACACCCTTCGTTTTTCTCCGGCTCTTTTGGAGGAGTTGAGATTTTGGTACAGCAATATCGACTCGTTTAACGGCTATTCTCTTCGTCCACCCCCTGATTTGTCGACGGTTATTTTCTCTGATGCTAGTTATGTCGCCTTCGGCGGGTTTTCGGCCTCCTTGGACGGCGTAATGGCTAGCGGCATGTTCCCGTCTGAAGATCTTGGTCAGAGCTCCACGTACCACGAGTTGAAAGCTATTTATTATGTTCTATTGTCCTACACGGAGAAGCTGCAGCAGAAGAGAGTACAGGTTTTCACCGACAATCAAGGCGCTGCGAGAATAGTTTCTGTTGGCAGTTCCAAAGCCCACCTCCAGTGTGTTGCTGTGAGCATTTTTTATTTTTGTTTTTCAAACGGGATCACTCTTGAAGCACAGTGGATTCCCAGGTCGCAGAATGAGAGGACTAATCTCCTTAGCCGATTCGTTGACAAGGACGATTGGCGCGTCAATCCTTCAGTTTTCCGCCTTCTTGATGCTAAATGGGGTCCTCATACATTCGACCGCTTCGCGACCTATTACAATGCTCAGCTCCCTCGGTTTAACTCGAAGTTTGCCTCTCCCGGATGCAGTGGGGTCGACGCATTGGCACAAGACTGGAGCACCGAAAACAACAGGATATGTCCCCCAGTTAGTCTGATCGTCGATTCTGTCCGTCATCTCATGTCTTGCTTTGGCTGCGGGACATTGATCATCCCCGAATGGCCCTCCGCTCATTTTTGGCCTTTCTTGCGTGAAGGGTCTTCTCGGTTTAGCTTGTATGTCGCGGAAGTGTTTGTTCTGCCTGCAGTCGAAGATCTACTATTGGACGGTCCTGGTCAGAAGCAGATCTATAAGTTTCGACCTTCTATTTTTCGTCGTTGTCCGAATTTCAGAATGTTGGCTTTGCGTTTAGATTTTAGGTGAGTTGTCTAGCCTTCGTGGCATACTTTTTGAGCCCGGCGGTGCACTTTTTCGGTATCTTTTTTGGTTACGCATGTTTGGAGTTTTTGGCGCATTTTAGAGCCTGATTTGGCGTATGTTGTTAGCCTCATGTGGCGTGTCTTGAGGCCTAAGTTGGTTAATGTTAGGTCCGATGGGGCGTTTTGTTTGGCCTGTAATGGCACCTGGCCTGTAGTGGCACCTGGATTCACTTTGCAATTTAGTAGGTATGGGTAAGTTTATGCCGCGCAGCCGACCATCGCGTTTGGAATATCCTCTTATACCGATATTGCCATTCTGTATGAGCTTGCTTTTTCAGTTTTCCGTTTTCGTTTCCTTCACCTTGTGTTTTTGTTTTTCAGATGGTCTAATTTCCGGGATTTGGAGCGACGCGGCAGCCTTGGAGGACCCATTACTAGGCAGCTTGGTTCCAGATCTTCTTGATTTGCAGTTGGGATCCAGGGCCCCGTCTACCTTAACCGAGTACAAGTCAGGCTGATTGAGATGGCGCGGATGGGCGTCCTCGAAGATGGGCGTCCTCGAAGATGGGCGTCCTCGAAGATTGGTGTCCCTGTCATTCCGGCGAAGCCCTTGCACATTGTACTTTTTATTACAGAACTTACGAACATTTGCCTTGCAAACAATACGGGTGTCTCCCCCATAGAAGCTGTTGTTTATGGCATTAAGTGGGCCCACTCCTATGGCTGGGCCAGAAATATGTCCAGCCAACCATCCCCTTGTGAAATCTTCTCTTGACGGCGCGAAAAGAAAATTGGCGCGTCCTGTTAACCCAAAGGAGCCTTTATCCGTAGACACGCTGCAGGCAATTGCCGAATGTTTTGTCGCGAGTAATTCTCTTGCCACTCTTCGTTTTTTGTTCATATTGTTAGTTGGTTTCTGTCATGTTTACCAAAGTGTGGACCATAACAAACCAATTTCAGCTGCATCAGTTTACCAAAATGTACCCACATCAGTTAAAGAACCAGATTACCAAAACGTGCAGACCCTGGAAGGGGGTACACCATATGCATCAGTGCACAGCCCTGGGTCTCAAACAGAATCTGCCTATGAGCCCCTAAAGGGGTCCGATAGGCAAAATTTGTATGAGCCCCTTCAGAAAAGAAACAACTGAATTGTACTGAAGACGTTTGGCCTTAGAGTCTTAAGATGAAGACAAAGAAGCCATATTCGGTCCAAAGTTGGGACCTAAGAGTTATCTATGAAAAAGGAAACTCTGGCTTTCAACTGATTTAGAGTTTTGACGAAAACAATGTGTCAAATAGTGATGGTTGAAAATTGTCTTTTACATTTTGCTTTGACATGAACTTTGATACTTGTAGAAGTGAAATCATTTTCGTGTAGCTATAGCTTGAAGTATACACTGTCGTGCAGAATTCCCAAACGTTATTTTGAATTTGTATTCAAAAAACCTTTGAGAAAACTGTTTTACCATTTGTAATAGACTTGAATATTGTGTTAAAATACAAATTTTTTGCACAGTAAAACATAGAACTTTTATGCAACGAATTGTAGATAAAAAATACCTTTTGTACTGAAGAATTTAAGATTCGTTTGGTCATAAATATATTTGTCGATCGATTATTCAATTTTATCATGAATGGGTTTTCCTTTGGGTCGGCTGACTTTGAGTTCCATTTACCCTAACCCGCGAACAGGGAGAGAGCTGAATGACGTGTGCGCACGCGATAGATTTTGATGCGGAAAAACAGATTTTGAGTCGCTAGCATTGCTGATTTTCTATCTTGTCACTTCTAGGCGTTGTTTTCCTTGCCACTTTTCTTTTACAAAACAACTTCCAAAAACTTCGTACACCCCCTAAGCCTTTTCGAAAATTAAGTCTTTCCTTAAAAACTTTGGAAATAGGAAAATGCCTGAGACGACGACAAATTGCCTTGGTCTCAAATGCCAGCACCCTATTATTTTTGCAATTTTCGCATGCTTGAGCCCGCGTTGTTGACAGTATACCTTTGACGTAACATTTCGATATTAAGCGAGCAGGCCCTCGTTTGCCTGAGGGAAAGTATGACAGGGCTCTAAATTGCGACCGATACGGTCGCCAATGCGACTAAAACTTTTAACTTGGCGACTAAAAGTTCGAGTTTAGTCGCCACTTTGGCGACTAAACTCGAACTTAGTTTAGTTTAATTTAGTTTAGTCGCCACTTTGGCGACTAAACTCGAACTTAGTTTAGTTTAATTTAGTTTAGTCGCCACTTTGGCGACTAAACTAAATTCAAAATGGCTATTTTGAATTGCGAGATTAAAAATTTGAAATGCACAATAGCACGTTTGAATTAGACGACTGAATGTTTGGGTAGTAGAAAAACATTTTTAAAACAACGGATGGCATGTTTGAATAGAAAAACAGCATGACTGAATCGAAGAAATATTGCTTTGAATTGAAACAATGGATGTTTCAGTAAACAAATAGCGTATCTGAATTGACAAACAGGAAGTTTGAATAGAAAAATAGCAAGTCTGACACGAGGGTTTGAATTTTGACACTAAAAACGCGCCATATAAACCGGACACTAAGAGTTGTAGTCATTTGCATATCGCATGCACCATCGCTTTTTTAAAAATCCTTCAACAAATAAAAAATTAACCCATTCACTTCTTATTTGAGGGGTCAACTCCAAATTCATACTGCACAGTGTTGATCCCAGTACAGTAAGCCTGAACTTTTCTTTTTCTAACCCAAATTTTTTTCCAGTTTTCCTACTAGCTTATCATCCATAAGATTTCAAGGGAAATCCATGTGGGCCAACGGGTTACACTATGACAAAAAAATCATTCTTGGAAATAGGGTCGGGTAAATTACTGGTGTGTTGGCATGACTTTGGGCATAATGCCAGAACATCGAGCATAACGTCGGCATTATGACTAAATTGCCTGAAAATTCAACAACAACAACACTCAAAAGCAAAATGCACAAATATTCGGGCATGATTCGTCTGACCATACTTGACGTTTTGACAGGAAGTTGGCACTAGTTATAAATATGGGTTATTAACCAAGCTTGTTCGGTCAAGATGGTTGGATATTGGCTGAGTTCTTTTATCGCACTTTTATGGACCGAGACGAAGTCGAGGTTCATAAAATTGAGAAAAAAGAACGAGGCTAATATACAGCCATCTTGACCGAACAAGCTTGGTTGATAAATGATTCATTACATTGCAAAAATATTTCGCTTTAATAAGAAACTGATGAATGACTGGTTTACTTCGAGAGTCGGGGAAGAAAGCTAACTGTGTTTGTAGCACAACAAACTCACGAGAGTCGTTTCTGTTTTCTTTGTTTTGACTATCTTCTGCTGCTTTTAGCATTTCTATAGCCCACATTGTGCAAGAATTACAAACGTAGTCCTAATTCAACTTTTTCTATGCGCGGGATCGATGTGGGCAATCCCGAGGGGCAAGTTTGGCTCGTCTTGCCCGCTCGGGTAGCCAATCAGAACACAGGATTCGCTTCATTTTGCCCCCAGGCGCTGCGAGTGACGTAAGAAACTTAAATGTTACGGCGTCTGAAGAGGTCTGAACATCTGTGTGCGCTCATATCGCGATCAAAAATTCGCTCAGTTATATTTCTTATAGTATAATCAAAATTAAGCTGTGGCTCATAATTTGCTAAAGGAACATGCCATCAATGACGCCGGCCACCAATTCTTTAACAAGAATCGTTTTTTTGATGTCTTGCCTTGCAACTCTCCAGACTCCTTCGGTACAAGCTAGTTTAAATACAGGTGACGTTGATAAGTGCGTTATTACTGGGAGAAGATGGAAAGATAGCGACTTATACGAGGTTATTTACAAAACTGGCCACAAACGCCACAAAGGTGTCTGTCAGAACAGTTCCATCTGGGTGAACAATACTGCATCTTGTTGCTGTTCGTGTAACACTGACACCCCTTTCTTCCCCCTGGAAACAGCAAGTTTTACTGATACAGCAGGTATAAAGAAATTTCTATTTGGAAGTAGATAAAAATTATTTGTTAATAATTGAACGAAGAGAGACTATTGGTTATTGAAGTGCATTTAATTCTTGTCTTGTCGTTTTTCAGTGAAATGTCAAAGTATATTTCCACGTTGGGATCTTAAAGTGATTATTTCGGTTAGGAACACATTTACTAGCTGAAAGCATCTCTAACAATAACCCGTTATTGCATGTGGAGCTCGATTATTTTTGGTTTCAATCACCACCCAGCCGTATTTACGACTTGTAAACGAATTACGGTATTTTCGTCTAAAAGTCTTTTCGTCTAAGTCTTTTCTTCCAAGTCTTTTCGTCCAAAAGTTTTTTCATCTAAGTCTGTTCGTCTAATTGTTAAGTCTTTTCTCGAAGCAAATAAATAACTTTTATAAGGCTAGATAAGGCCTAGATAATTTCTTTATCATGTTTGACTATGGTGTTGGTTGTGTCGGACACTGAGTGCGGATGCTACACTTACGGTAGTTTCTCAGTTATAAGACGCACTCGGCTATAACACACTCCCCAAACTTAGCAACTTAGTCAAGCCAAGTTCCCAAACTGAAAATTACGTGAAAATACTCGGTAGTTGTCTATTACTCTTAATAAAGGCTGATAGTTTCGAAAGAAACTGTTTGGGGCTGCGTCGGTGGGAGTAACGAAATAATTTGGATATATCAACAAAGTTGAAATGGTAATTAGCCACCGTAATGATTACAAAAGCTGACGTTTGGAGCGTTAGCCCTTCGTCGGAGCTAGCTCCGACGAAGGGCTAACGCTCGAAACGTCAGCTTTTGTAATCATTACGGTGGCCAATTTACCATTTCAACTTTGTTGATATATCCAAATTATTTTATTACTCTTAATAGACACTCAATAAGAAGCCTACTATTACCATTTCTTTCGCGCGATAAAATTAAACCGCAAGTCTTTATATTTTTGTCACCGTCTATTTATAAAATATGTTGCGTTGCAACCTCATTCAAAACAATGTTATAACATTGACCAAAAGACTTCATGTTGGACGAATGCACCTTAGACTTTAAACGAAAAGACTTGGACGAAAGGACTCCTGCACGAAAAGACTTAAAACCCAACGAAAGAATGGCTTTTTCTTTCCTTTGCTATACAATTTCATTGGTAAACGTGGTCTTTGGCAGTTTGCGTTATCCAAGTAAATGTCGGCTACCCTTAAGCTTATTATGTTGCGTTTCCTATTACTTCCGACGCGTGTTCCAATTAACAATTGGTTCATGCTTTAGCGTGCAGCTGAAAGCATGAACCAATTGTGTTAGAACATAGCCTGTGGAATTGTGCATCAAATCCGACGCGAAAAACGGACAACAATATCAGTTGAAGCGAATCGTGACGGCGCTGATGCCAAGTCTCCTTTTTCTTTGTTTTTCTCTTTTTCTGCCTCATTTAAGAACTCTAGCCCAAGGGAAAGGATCGAAACATTGTCTTCGTTTTCGGACTAGTAGGCCGAGTTTCTGTTTGTATCCATTATTGTCGCGGAATATATTATTTTTCCCCACGCTAACAATGGCCGCTCGCGCGAAAAAAAAGAATTCTGGCGAAGCGATTTGCTGACGCTGTCAGCGTGGACCATCGGGATTTTGAGCACGCTCACGTATAATGAAATTAATCGCGCGACTCTGTTAGCTATGTTCTAATTGTTTTTTGTTTCGTCTTGCCTCACACATTTAAATGTATCTTCACAGTAAGGAGCACTACTTAAGCAGTAGTGAAAATAATTCATAAGTGATTTTCATGTATTCTTAGCATTTCACACATTAAATTATTCGCTTTTTCTTGATTCATTTAAATGCATAGCTCCCTTTGCATTTTTTATGTTCACGTCTAACAGCTGAAACAAGAAGGCGTTGTTAAGAATTTTGAACATCTGTTATGGACGGATCATTATTTTTCTGGAGGGCGGGTACGAGAAATTTCCTTCTGCGAACATTTCATTTTCCAACATCATCTTCGTGAAAACACTTTTTTTTCCATCAGGTCTTTTTTTCAATGTTCTTTTTATTTGTGATAACTATTACCATTGCCCTATTGAACTATTTTACGAAGAACGTAATCAATAGTGTAATAGCGACCTATTTTGTCGATATAAGCCCCAATCACATTTTCAAATTTTTGGCAGCTACCGACGTAAATAAAGCAAAGGGCATACAACAATAAATTCTCATTTTTTCAAGAAATATTCAGCTATTTTCAGATGTGTTATTTGCTTAATACGGAGTGACCACTTTTTAGTGCCCACATTGTGTTAATTTTTGTTCTAGTGCTTCAGTTTTTTGTTGTTGTTTTTTTTGCTTTTTTTTCAGTTTTAGTAATATTTTTTAATATCTTACCTGACTTCTCTACAAACATTTTTTTTTACCCTATCACGTTTGCAAACAATTTATTTTGTCTTTTCAGACCCTGTAAACAAATTTATTTAACATTTCTCATACCCCCCCCTCCAGGAAAATAATGGTCCATTCCTTCCACCCTTATTGCAGTCTGATTGGCTATCGAGGCGAGGTCAGTTACATACATACATACATACATACATACATACATACATACATACATACATACATAAATACATACATACATACATACATAGTTTATTTGATAACGCAGGTTACAGAATACGCGAGACTGAAGTCCTGATGTGGACCTGCCTATCTACTATCTATCTACTATCTATCTAAGTTAAATAATAATTAAGAGTAATAATACATATATAAAAATATAAAACTATGAACTACAATTTAGGATAACATTAACCGCCTCCCGGTTAGCTCAATGGATAGAGCGCTGGACTGTTGTGCGGGAGGTCGAAGGTTCGAGCCTCGGCGGGACCAACACTCAAGGTCTCAAAATAATTGAGAAGAATATGCTACCTTTCTATAACATCAAGAAATGGTTAGATATTCTAGTCTTCTCGGATAGGGACGAATAAATGGAGGTCCTGTCTCCTACAGGGTTAGGGGTAGGAGACGTTAATTTCCCACGCACGAGATTACTGTGTGATGGATGTCCTCCCCTGGGGTGGGATGGGCGGGTTAGGATTGATTCTAAAGCGCTGTTGATCTGTCATTGTAAATAGCGCTCTATAAGTGATAAATTGTTTTTGTTATAAAGAAATTCCTCACTCCTATTTCTTATCATGGAAGATTCCTTATTAGAGTTCCAGAGCGAAATTGCGACTTAAAAGCGAGGCTGGCCGATTGTAGATAGACTGGACATGCGCGGAAAATTCTGAAAGCAGTCTAGTTAACAAGTACACAGCTTTCGGCAAGTAATTCATGGCAGTCTCCATATAGACTTCCTGTATACCCAGTCTCCATATAGACTCCCTGTGTACCCTGTGTACCCTGTGTACCCTGTGTGCTTGAAGGTACACAGGGTACACAGGGCACACAAGGTACACAGGGTACACAGGGTACACAGGGTACCCTGTGGGGTAGGAGACGTTAATTTCCCACACATAAGATTACTGTGTGATGGATGTCCTCCCCTGGGGTGGGATGGGTGGGTTAGGACAGCAGGTCCACATCAGCTATTACAGCTGCCAATTAATCAACCTGCTTAAACAAATAAATGAACTTGAACTTGAACTTGAAGAGTGACAACTATCTAAATTCTCCTTACTGTATCACTGCAGAAGCAGACATAAAGGTCATGAGAATAAAGAAAATGATCACAAACTAAAACATCCCTTGAATGTATATGTTGTAGTTCAATTTTATACTTCAACAGGTTCAAATTTTATTTTCCTTTGTTCTCGGTCATGTTAATGTATGATAATGACTTAGAAACAAAGGAAAATAAAATTTGAACCAAGGATAAAATTGAACTACAACATATATGTATAGACATCTGATAGTATGGAGAATACGCATACTGATCTTAGATTGTTACAGGTTGATGGATACTTTTAGAAGGAGACTGACTTGTGTCAACCACTACCCCCACAAAACCTTATGCAATAGTCATTTAACTCTAGTGTTGATTATAAGTGTAGAACTGCACATATTCTTTCCTCAAAATGATTAACTGAAGTGTTTTTAATTGCATTTTTTACAGTTTGCACCTGTTTCTCTGAGTGGCCCTTTTTTCTGAAACCCATTACCCTCACAAATGGAGGACATGGGGAAACTGGGTCAGATAATGGCTGTCAAGGCTGTCAAGGCTGTCATCATGTCCCTGGAAATGCAACATACTACAATTATCTGTTGGAAAACAAGTGGGCCAGGGTATATCTGCAAATCTTCAAAGAGGAAAGATCAGAAGGGAAACTAGTTTTCAAGGTTTTGTGTCTAGGGTTTTGTAAATGTGTTTATAATCGAACTTTAGCCCAACCTCTTGAATCTTGAACAGTTAGAAGGCAATTTTCATATAACCAAAGAGTCTTGCGTATCAATGGAGGATTTATTGCATTTGGAATTTTAGGGACCTATTCATGGAGCATGCAGCTTTGTATGCTTGCAAGAAATAGCAGAGTAGAAGTTGCAAAGTTCATCTATCTAGCAAAATAATTAACTAACAAAAATTCAACCGTTGATTTTGAGCATAATGCCTTGCAGACAACTTCAGTCACTGTCACAGAATCTGTCACCATCACAGGCAAAAAAGATGCAAGAACAAATGGAGATTACAGTGGATTTTCTGGTGTCATTGCAGTGGGATGTGCAGTTGTGTTTGGAGTTGTTCTCATTGTCCTTGTTGTATTTTGGAAGCGGAAGGAATTGTAAGTCTAATATTTTGTGTGGTCAGTTTCAAATTAAATGTGGCTGTCATGTGGTCCCAATCATAAAATGAAAGTGATATTTCTTGTAGAAGCTGAAAAGTCAAGAGTAAACCTTATGGTGTCACAATTTTGAAAGGGCTATATTTAATTTGTTAAAATTTGCAGCAGGATGACCATATCTCAAGAAAGGAAATCCTGAAGTTGTGAGAAAATCTATCAAGAATTTTCTGAGAGCGTCCCTAAGTACTGTTTGTTGGAATTCCCCCGTAAAATTAACATAATATAATTGAGTAATTGCCATGCCATTCCGTCTCTTTTAAAATTTAATGCTTTCATCAAAGTATTTGTGAAATTAGTTTGACTGCAAAAATGTAGGTGTTATATAAGGTGTATTACAAAACTGTTTCTAGCCACCTGGTTTTTGAGATGTAGCTATGTTTTCTGAATATAATATATAATTTATTTGAATTCCTCACTCAGGAAAAGCAGTCTGCAAGAAACAAAGCCAGCAGGTTAGTTTTATCTTCACTAGCATTTTATTACAAAAATATTCTACAAATAGACCTCAAACTTCAAGGTACAATGTGCATTAATGATTCCAAATATTAAGCATTGCAATCAATGCCTATGATTTAATGCTCAGCTTGTAATTAGAATAGTTTTACACAAGTTGCATAGGGATATATGCATGTTGAAAAAATGTCATCTTACATGTAAATGGAAAGAGGCAAGCTCATCGGGAAAAGGTAAAATTGCATTGATTCAAGGCCAGACATGGGATGAATGCCTGACGATAAAATGATAAAATGCTGATGTCCAATCTCAACCTTAACAACAACAAGTAAGCGCTATTGATCTGCACAAGTAAATACACGCTATATAAATTGGTAATAGATTAAATGCCTCAGGTTCTAAAGGTGGACTGTTGCATCATTATGGATCTCAAATGCTTGATGCATAATTAGCCGTAGTTTTTGCTCTCAGATTGGCCATGGCATCATGTTTGCAGTGAGACTGTTATTGATTAACAAAAGCATCTATTAAAGTTAATTAACTCTTTAACTCCCTGCAAGTTCCTAACATGTACAGTTCTGTAACGTCTTCCTGTAATATCCAAAGTAACATTATCCAGTTATGAGCTTACAAAAATACTTAAACTTATTATCAGTTAGAAATTGTTATCTTGATCTTAAACACCAAAATCTTGTGACTTAAATTTACAAGAAAATGTCTGGCAGCTAGAGGGGAGAATTAAGAGTCAGATCTTCCCAGTTAAAGGATTGAAGATGATTAGATTTGAAACGGCAGGATTTTTTCAAAAATAGTAAGAGTCTAGAACCAAAAATGAGTGTTCTGTTGAATCCAACATCGATGAAAATAGCTTCTTATAAAGTACATTGTTGTTTGATTGGTTTTTAAAACTGATTTTTAATCCTAGTTAGGAACCCAGTAGTTCACAACCAAATTCAAATGGAAAGACCAATAGAGCATGTATCAACCTCCAATGAGGAAGACAGACAATCAACAAACCAAGGACTTATTAACATTAGTGGTAAGTTAATCAAGAACAAGATTTCTGGGGGGTGTTTATGCAGAATGCTGCCCAGTGCCAGATGACCAAAATGTACAGACCTAGAAGGGGGGCATAGCATATATTCTGTCATATTTTGTCATATTCTGTCATTAGATTTACCTGTAGATGACAATTAAGTGTTATTAATAGTGAATGTTACTAATTTTCTTCTAGGCCTGCAGTGTTATCAATTCTTCGCAATGTGGCATTTGACTTTATTATTTTGGATTTCTAGCATTGCAACTCTTACAAAGGGTAAGAGTTGCAATGCAAGTAATCTGCAATTACTTGCATAGGCCTGCAGTGTTATCAATTCTTCGCAATGTGGCATTTGACTTTATTATTTTGGATTTCTAGCATTGCAACTCTTACAAAGGGTAAGAGTTGCAATGCAAGTAATACTGCAATTACAAGTGAATCTTGGAGATCCTTTTTCTTAAAAGAAAAAGGATCTCCAAGATTCACTGTCTGTGCAATGCTTGTTTTAGAGACAAAATCCTCAACATCTAAAGGAAATGAATAAATTCCAAAATTAATGCATAAATTCCAAAATTAACAGATCCACAAAACAGTGCTGAACATTTAAATTCTGATAACACTTGTTCAAAATACCAACTTCAAGTTGTCTTGTGTAAGCTAGGATATAACCCTTTTCTCAAAAATTAATGTCTGGCAAACTTCATTGCAGGAAACAAGAGAGTCTAAATTAGGATTGGTTTTAATCTTTAAAGATGATACCAGGTGTAACAAACTTTCAGAAGGTCTAATCAGAGGGTTCTTACTTCTGCTAGCTCTTAACATTTTCAAGTATAAAGTTGACAAATTAAGGCAGCATTACATGAATGTCACATCAGCACTATTCATGACTTGTATTCATTCGCTAGTTTGACCAAAACCTGGGGTGATCAGGACCTCAATCAGATGCTTGGACATCAGCAAGACAATTTCCTTCCCTCCCCTCCTCCCGCCTATATTTTTTAATCATCAGTTTTACCCTGTCACTCATTTGAGGCTGACATTTAATTAACCCTTTGAATGCCAACCCAGGTGCATGCCTCGCAACCAGCGGCCATATTGGATTTTTCATAAAATAAACAAAGCCTTCTGGGTGTTATGTTGTGCCACAGTGCAAAATTCTGTGGTCAGCGGATTCTCAAATTGTTCCCAGGTCCTTTTAAACAACCACGGATAAAAACCTTGAACGACCGAGAAAAGAAACAAAATGCTTGTCAGAGGACGTATATATACGTCCTCGGTATCTGAGGGTCCTATTTTAGGACGTATATATACGTCCTTGGCATTCAAAGGGTTAAGGTCCACCACCTGAGCAAACATTTGCCACTTACATGTTACTGCAACTTGCACCTTTCTACTGAATGTTTCTTTGTTGGCAGTGGTGTCCTTGACAAAACATTGATAGTTTCCACTATTCTCAGCTTCCAGGTAACTTCCAGTTAATGAACCATCAGCACCAAGTGTGTACTTGGCACTTGGAAAAGTAATATCAGTTTCATTATGCTGCCATCGCCACTCTAGTGGGTTGTCACCCAGTGCATCACATGGGAGTCTAAAGCCCCAGTTCTTAGAAGTATCAAACTTTTTGCCAGACTTAACTACTTCTGGCTTAATCAAATTCCCTTCAAAGAAACCTACAATTCTAGGAGGGGCAGGTTGTGGCTGAAAAACACCTTGACCTGGAATAATAAAAACACCCACAATCAATACACAAAGATATGATTTAAGACCAAAAAAGTTATCTTCATCAAATACCAAATTGCTTCCTTTTTCCTGTGTTGCCTTTACATCATATTCAATATTCATAACCAACAAGCACATGACTGTAACTACGCAATGCATATTTAATGTTCACAGTTGACACAAAATGATTTGAGAATGTACTCTATATACTAATTCTTGCATAATATTGACTAAATGGTGCATATCATCTTTCAGTTTTATCCATGGCTCATTAACGGTTCAAGACATATTTTACATTCAGACTACTAAGCCCAGTCTCCACAAGGTTTGACTGTGCCCGACCATTCCATTCACAAGAGACTTAGGGATTACAATTGGTCCACCAAACTCACACAGGGCGCCCAGACAAACGATGAGTCTGGTTGTTTATTCGAAATATAAAGGAATGTATGAGAGAATATTGAAGAGTCTTATTATAATCGTAAACAAGCAAGTGAGGTAGGTTTACATTTATTTTGAGCTTTAACTCAGACATTTCATGATATAAGTTTACGATAATAAGACTCTTTAATATTCTCCCAGACATTCCTTTATTTTTCGAATAAACAACGAGACTCGTTGCTTGTCTGGGCTCCCTGTGAAAACTCATAAGGATAATTGACATCAGCAGTAGGTCATTGGAATAAACAAGTGAAAGGTACAGGCTGTTAAATCTATACAAAAAAATGTTACATTATTACAGTAATTGCAGATTAGTTTTCCTTATTTGCCCAAGTATAAGAAGCACCAGTTATGGTGCACCAGTTATGTTTTCCTTATTTGCCCAAGTATAAGAAGCACCAGTTATGGTGCTTCTTATACTTGGGCAAATAAGGAAAACATCCAGCTGAACAGAGATAAACATATAGCCATTACCCCACTTGGTACCCTGCACATCATGTTTGTTACCCAAGCTGATGTGGACAAAATCTCAGGATTGAAAGGAATTGCTTGTACCATTGTTGCAGCAAATACCATCTACCAATCTGGCTTTCTGACTGTGACCAGAAGCAGTCCAGGTTAAAATAGTTAATAAAATATATTTTACATCTTTCTAATTTTATTTAGGCTCACAGTGCTTTACTGGCAGATACAAAATGTGCCCTAGCTTACTTACCACAGAGCTGTCAATATCTCGGTGAAAGAGCAGACGTGTTTTTAAACTAATCTGTTTTCAGACCCAGATGCCAGTACTGCACATGTATAATTATGTATCAAATGTTGTAACCACATTGCTGCATTAACAAATACATAGCTACATTTAAAGCTAATTGATACCAATATTAAGCAATTAATGGATGAATTTTTACAGAGTATGATGGAAAAGAAATAAACAGTCTATACTATATATATAGTCTGCCACGAGTCTCCTATAGAGTAGCTCGACTGGTAGTAGAGCATCCGAAGTATTAATTAGAAGGTCACAGTACATGTAGGTTTGATTTCCATTGGGAGTGCTTTGCATTCATTATTCTCTGAGCTTGCCTGCTCGTGTTATTCTCTGAGTACATCAGCATTTATGTTATTATTGTTTTTGTCAGTTATCATTATTACTGTCACTATAATTATTATCATAGTTTATATCATTAACTAAATATGTGATGTGTGTAGGTTTAGTGTTATTACTGTTTATAATTGTATTTATTTCATTTGTATTTGATATTTAGTTGACCCTGGGACACAAAAAACACCTTCCTGGGAAGTAAATTCATTGTCGAAAAGTTTTGAAATAGCTGTTCAGGGAAGAAACAAGACTCTTTACTGCCTGGCTGTTGGAAGGTGATCTAGTTATAGAATGATGGTTTGCTAAAAGAAATTTAAACCCTTTCTCTCCCAAGATCTTGATATCAGTTATTTCCAGTCATTTTTGTAATCTCATCAGCACTGGCATGTTCTTGTACATTCAATTTTGCAGAATGTTTTTTTTTTCCCTGACAGATTTGTGAATCACTTATTTCAAGGTTAAAGTTTTCAAATCGGTTAGGTATTTTTTTTTTGTTTGGAACAAAAAGTATCATATTGAATTTTTTTGTTTTTGATGACATTGAGCGCCATACAGTGTGATTTGATTAACCTAAACCACTTTTCCCTCAGAGATCCATCTTGTATTCTGACATGATCGCCGATGATTTTCGTGCTCTTTATGGTGTAGTTTTTCCATACTGTTCTGACTATGAGTCCCAGAAGTGATGGAACATGTAACTTCTCCCTTAAATATCCAAACATTATCCATCGAACAGGTGATGAAAACACTCAAACTTATTAAGTAGAAATTATTTACAAAGTAATGTGTAACAGTTAGAGAGGGGAATAATATTACAAGTAACAATCAGATCTCAGTAGTTAAAGGGTAAAGACAAGTATCCTTGGAGTTACTATTTCTAATACTCAATACTTTATCTTAAAAAACTCTGAGGCCTGCTCCCTTAATAACTTGGAAGAGAGAGGGTCAGCAGATTACAAGTGGGCAAAATAACTATGACATCCCAGACTTGTTCTTTGGACGGCAGTTGATTATCATGGATGTAAAGAAAGACAAACATGAATCAACAGAGTACTCATGCGAGGCAGAGAATTCAATGAACAGTGGGAACCCTCTGAGTCACAAAATAAATCTGAAAGTTGAAGGTATGCATGGTAATGCACATGGTACATGTATGTTTGATTATACAGTCAACTCTTTTGCTATAGGGGACACCCTCAGGAATTGGATGTCCACCATGATGAATGTGCTGGGCCATAATGTGGCACTACCAGTGTTAAATTGGATTATTAATAATATCAAATGAATGGACAGTTTGCCTTGCGGAGACATATATGAAAATTTGATAAAACCAGTTCCCACTGTTGTGTTTTGTCAGAGGTGGTATTTTTGTTGATTTACAATTTAAAGGCAAATTTCATTGCAAAAGTCAATTATTATGTAGTGTCTTCTTATGAGAGAGCCTAAACAAAAGAAAAGTCCAATTTTCTCTTTCAAAAGTATCCCAGTCTCCTCATGAAAGATTTTCTGTGTAAAGGAATGTGTAAATACTTAGACTTCGTACAAAAATAGTATGAGCAACAAAGGACCTTTTCTTTGTTTACAGACATGTCTTGTAACCATAGTGGGGGTTGAGAGCACGACTTTGAGAATTCAGGTGCGTAGCGTCCTCTACGCATATACGCACGTGCGTACTTAAACTGACCAGAAAAATTTGAAAACAATAACGTTGTGTTTGCGCCAAGTTTGCTCAAAATAAGGGCAAGACGCTTTGTTCTTTGCTTGTATTCACACAACCATTTCAAACAAGAAATAAAGAACGCAGTATTTTTCGCTCAGTTTACTTTGGTTTCTAGATCATATGCACTTGTGCGTACTTGAAAAAATGACCACGCTACGCGCCTGGAATATTAGGACCCCCCCCCCCCCCTCAGGTGTTCAACCAGTATTTTTGAGTTATTCTTTTTGAGTTATTTTTTAAAAAAAATAACTATATGTTAGCGTATAGATTGGTGTATTGTGGTGTAGTGTAATCTGATCAGCGCAATTTGGTGTATCTCTAAGCAATCTGAATGGCGCATCTTTTTTTTGGTGTATCTCAACGCAATGTGATTGGCCCAATTTTATGGTGTATCACAAACCAATCAGATTGTAGTATTTTTCGATGTCGCACCAATCAGAGCGTTCTTGCTAATTTGTGGTTTGACAGGTCTTCAAATTTCAACGAATCAACGCTTGAGTCGGAGAGAGCGGTTCGCGAATTAAGGAAATGTATCAGTCGTGTTGAGAAAGTGGCGGAGTTGTGATCGTTGTACGTCTATGCTAATTCTTCCTTCTGAAGGAGACTAAGTGGAACATGAGAAAAATTTTGAATCAAATATTACTTCAGATGTTGATAGGAGCAACTTCAGGATGTTTCATTGCTTTATATGAGTTAATCAGCGATTCCAATTTTGAATTTCGCTCAAGAAACGAGGTAAGATGACATCTACAAGAGTTGTAAGATCATCTGTTCAGTGTAATGGCTCATGTCCTTCGTGAGGATTTTATCGCTATGATCTGTCTGGATTTGAAAGGTCGTCAGGGAACTTTTTCTACCGATTAGCGAGTTAAAACGTGCATGTTTTGTGTACCGCTCCTTCACTTACGACGCATACACCGTCAGCTGGAGGCCTAACACGAATTTAGCGCTATAGCGTGTTGTTTCGGAAAGGCTAGTTTTACTGACTCTGGTAAATCTTGCGCAAGATGTTTGCGTAAATCATATTTGATTGATAATCTTTTTTTTTTTGCGATATGGTTGTTCTTTTAGCAGCGGTTGAAACGACCACCAAGTTACATTTACTTTCTGCGTCGACTGCCATGTTACATATCCGTCTCTTTGCTTCTAAAAGTCCTCCATGAATTAAATATTGTTTAAACGATACTTTCCCATTACAATTGTGTGTTACTTTTTACTCGCAAGTATGGATTAGATTTTTTTTAGAAGAAATGCCATTTTCCAGTAAACAACGCAAATTTTATGACAAATCTACCTCAATGAAAAATATTTCACAAGGGACAGAATGGTACGGTTGGTTAATTTTCCACGCAACTCTCACGTGCTTAGACGTTTTCTACCAATAAAATTCGCTTATAGCTAACCTGGACTTTACCCCATGTCGTGTCAATATCCTGTAAACAACCTGCATTTTATCACGTATTTTGCACGCAATGGGCAAAGTCCAGATATGCAACAACCAATTAAGAAGCCCACGTTGTTATGCTTTGAAAAACGATACTTTTTGGATTATTTAAAAAAAAAAAAACAAATATATGTTAGCGTATAGAGTGGTGTGTTTTGGTGTAGTGTAATCTGATCAGTGCAATTTGGTGTATCTGTTAACATGGAGAGTTATGGAGACTAAGACTTCGGAACAAGTTGATGCCATCCATGACAATTTGGAATTACT
This sequence comes from Stylophora pistillata, assembly GCF_964205215.1. Taxonomy (NCBI): domain Eukaryota; kingdom Metazoa; phylum Cnidaria; class Anthozoa; order Scleractinia; family Pocilloporidae; genus Stylophora; species Stylophora pistillata. The sequence goes on from NC_142523.1 coordinate 7,580,709, forward strand.
AAAATCGCCGGAGGAAAGGCGGGATCACTCAATAAAAAGTTGTATTTGAACGCGATGACTTTATTTACAAGGATTTCTCTTGCTTACATCTAATAACAAGCCTTTCAAGTTTCTTTTGCCTCGGAACGATATATCAGAGAAGGCATTTTATAGACCTCAAGTTTTTTGACTGATTGAAACACAGGCAGCCCAAGCTCACTACTAGAAAAGCGGACGTGACTCTTAACGTGTTGCGCAACGTTTTATATTTATAAATATAAAACGTTGCGCAACACGTTAAGAGTCACGTCCACTTTTCTAGTAGTGAGCTTGGGCTGCCTGTGATTGAAATTAAAGGTATGTGGCAGTGACTTCCACAAGTTTTCTTTTTTTGGTCAGAAAAGTACAATTGTTTTGTTCGCAATATTTATTTACGGATGGTTTCAATTGCCAACGTTTACATAAGGTGGTTGTATTACTGTTCCCAAGGGTTGTTGTTTTCATCAGTACGTTGACAATAGTAGTGATTCACAGTATTAGGTTTGTACTTTAAATAAATATATTAAGTTCACTCGAAAGATGAGTATAAACTGTAACAAGCTTATCGTTGATGCGCGGCCAGTACTTCAAATCTGACTGACACTCGATGCCAAAACTCAACCTCGTTCCCTGGATATGCAACCACATTACTTTACGCCAATTAAAAACTGCACGCTATTGTGCATTTTCTTGCAAAAGAAAAACCAAACAGAATTTCTGATTCTGGCCCTTAATGGTCAGAATAATAACTAGGACTTTGTCTCTGACGAAGGAACGGCAATAAGTACAATTTTAACCTATGAGCAGGCTGTTGTTTAGTCTCGTCATGCAATGTTGGAGAGAGAGATAGCGTTGCGTGACAAGTTCAAATTAGGGCTGTGGAGGGGACTGCAGGAAGAGTTGTACCAATGCAGTTTATTTTTGCCAACAATTATTCAGACACCAGCATCAGTTATATAGTGTCCCATTTCAACCTACGTATCCAAAAAAATAACTCCTGCATGCGTAGCATGCCTATGTTTACTTCTAGATCTCAATCTTAATATCCTTGATATTTATAACATTTAATTTAAAGCTTTCCTTGTAGCTTGTTTTATGTATTCCTATCATAATAACCTCTTTAATTCCTAATGCTTTTAATACTCTCTTTTCAACTCATCATCAAATTTATACACACGATACTCTGAATGATAGAAACTGCTCTACACACTATTGCAGAACTAATATCAAGAAGTTTACAATCATGCACCAAGGTCCAAAGGTTTGAAATTCCTTACCTCATGATCTTATCTTATCTTACAAATTCTTTACCTTTAAAGACTTCGCTTCAAAAATTCCGCATTGAAAGAAAACTAAATTAAACTCACCCGCCAGTAATTAGCAAATCTATCTTCTACGAGGGTGTATTATAGGGGGTCGTACATTCCGTAAACCGCCATGTTTTGTTCCTTCGAAACCGCAAACCGCTTTCGTTTTTTTTCTAAAAACCGACACCGCCCTACAGGTAGGACGATTATCCTCATAACCGATATCTTAACAGCACGTAGCAAATTCTTTGTGATAAGTCAGCTCAATAATCGTATTTCTCCTCACAAAGACCACAAGATATTAAGAACAGAACAAATTGCTTCTATAGAACTCCATTCAGTAACCAGCGAACAAAAAGGTTTTGACGTCTAATGGGCCGTTCACAAACACAAAGATTGCTCGAGATGTTTATAACGAATTTGGCGCTGCCCCAAGCTTGTAAAATAAGGCAACACATTTAATTATATCGACATTCGTCACATTGTCCGCCATCTTTCCACGTGCTTTCGCGATCCTTTCAAAGCTTTGAAGCCTGGCCTTATATCAAATTACCTCCCCACCCCTCCCCACATGGTTGGGGACACAGAGGGAAGTCCCGAGTGACTTGGTCTAGCCCTAAAAGGCAATCCTTTGTTAAAGAGAGAAGCTTTAATTAAGCAAGAGAAAGTTACCGCTCAGTCTTCTGAGCCTCTAACTCTGTTTGAATAACCGCCACAAAAACACGCAAAAACCGAAAACCGCGAGCTAAATTTACGATTTCCCGCAACCGCACGATAATTTCTTAACCGCAAACCGCCAGATAAATGTGAATGAAACCGCAAACCGGCACTCAAACTTGGCCTAAACCGCCAAACCGCCAGACTATAATAGACCCTCTTCTACATCGTGTGAGGAAACCAGGTCTGATAAGCTACTAGCTTCGGGCGGCCTTCCTCGCCAATCTTTTTTATAAATGATCATAAATAGTAATTTTAAATAGAGATTGTTGTATAATGATATAGTTATAGGTATTATTTTTGATTGTTGTAAACAACTGTAATTTATTTTTGTATGTGTGTGTAAGTGGCAAATGAATGAATGAATAAGCTAAAGAATAAATTTCTTCCTTTTTTCGGCTAGTCGCTCCACGGTGGGACAAAGCTCCTGTTTTGAAGTTGGAGGTAGACATTCGAGAGAATGGCTTGTTGCATTGTGAGGTATATGCTGATCCTGTGCCATCTTTCAAGTGGTACAAAGATGGAAAGATAATTTCCTCATCAGAGTAAGTAAACACTTGCTGAGATGGTGGCTTTTGTACTCAAACATGCGCTTTCTAGAGGTGGAGCTTTTCTTACATGCACATAATTTATGGAGTATACTGCAGTGATTTGATCAGTGCCTCCATTACAATAAGTGCCCACTCTCTGGTTTGTGCCCTGCTTGAGTTTGCACCCCTATTTAGTAGGCATCCTCGTTCCATTAAGCACCCCCCTATACCAGCAAATGCTCATATCAAATAAGGGCTCATATTCTATCTCAGTGATAGCACTGCCGCATTACATTCCCACTGATAGCAGCCAATTTTGTAACTCTCTGTTTTGTTTGAATGCGAATTGGCAATGTGGGTGACATTCTGCTGGGGCTTTTTTTTTTTGCCCTAAGGCATAGAACTTGACTCTTCTCTTATGAAGAAGTGATCAGATTGCTGGGAAAAAAAAGTCAAATAATTCCCTATCTTGACTTCCACAGTCAACATGTCATAATAGAAAATGACAAGTTGAGGATCCAAAATGCTAGAATGCAGGAAGATGGTGTTTACCTGTGTGTTGCCGAAAACAAGCATGGAATGCTCGTATCATCCACTTGGATCTATATCCGCGGTGAGTAACTGAAGCTTTATCATTGACACCCTAACATCAGAATGCTTATTCTCGATACAATATTCTATACATTTTGCAAGGTGCTGACAAGGAGAATTTGTGAACAATCAAGAGCCTTTTGAGTTGGTGATCATTTCCGTTTTCCTCGTGACCTTATGCGTGATTCAGGGTTGCTAGTCAAACATAGAGGATCAAAATGTTAATTCAAACAACTTTATGCATTTTTAAATGCATAAAGTCATTTAAAAATGACTGTGATTTTAATTTTTTTTTTTTTAGCTAAAGCACCAACGTTTTTCCAACTACCGGGTCCCTTTTACCTGTTTAAGAATAGTCAAGGGGTTCTAAAATGCGAACCAGAAGCTGCTCCTCCTCCAACATTCGAGTGGTTTAGAGGTGGTACACAGATCACAACTGGTAGACGCTACCGTGTGCAGGCAGATGGCGTCTTGTTGATCAATGATGTTATTGATGATGATAAGGGCGAATATCGTTGTAAAGCCACGAACTTCTTGGGCTCGGCCAAGGGAAAAGGAAACGCAACTGTTTATGGTAAACATGTCATAATATAGCATAGACATTGCTGTAGGATCGCCCACGAATATCGCCCCGCGAGTAACATGTGTATCAAGCGTGTTTTCGTGGGAATTGTGCACACTTTCATATGTTTGTAGTGGAGTGGTGCGCTTCGGTAGCTGAATTACACGTTTAAATTACACGCATGAATTACAGAAGTGTATGTTCGAACATGAACCGGGGAATATTTACATGTACTCTCCAACCGTGCTGCCTCGCTTCCACAAATCAGGAAGTGGTCGATCAATAAAGTGGAAGTTAGGGATTAGTCTTTAAAGTAGAAAGCGTGGCAGGTCCTTGGCAACTTGCCACTGCTGATTTAATCCCTTTGAAGGCTGGAAGAAGCTTTTATATACTCGAACAGGAAGGATAAATTATCTTCTTTTTCAAGAAAGATTTTTGATAGGGAAATTTGGAAAGGAATCTCTCACGCAACCTTGACGGGAACAACCTGTCCAGAGAAAGAATTAAAGTATTGTTTGGTTCTGTTGGATTAATCTTGTTACTCTAAAGATCCCACGATGGTAGTTTTAAGAATTTGGTATTGGATCCAACTAATAATCCCCTAAGTGATGCTTTTCTTTATTCTCATCAACTGTCTGCTTGATATTAATGATTGATAGTATTGATATCGCAAGAAGAAATTCTGTCTTGGTCACTCATGGGAGTTAAAAACCATATCACTTCCAAGATCTCATGAATAAATCTCCGTACTGTATGCCATTCAATTCTTAAGATGTTAGTATTAAGAATTTGTCGTTAGGGAGAAATTCTGTGTAAGTCAGTTATGGGAGTCAAGGGGTTTGTCTATTGTTTTCTTTGCCACAGAAAAAACACGAATTACAGTTAAACCAGACGACAAGATTGTTCTAGAGCGCATTAATATTGACCTTCGTTGCCGGGCTGAGGCCGATTCAAGACTGGAACTGAAGTATTACTGGAGGAGAGATAATGCAGTTGTTCAGTACAACTCAAAGATAGAGTGGTTGGAAGAAGAAAACGTTTTAAAAATCTCCGATATAAGTGTTAACGACGCTGGCATTTACACTTGTGTCGCTTACACGCCTGAGCCTAGGAAGTCGGAAGACCAGGCGTCAGCTAAAGTTTATGTTAAAGGTTTGTTGTTATTAATGCATCGAGTAATTAAAAGTTTCAACGTTCCCCCCTCCCACCCCCAACGCGAATTTGAACTTTTTGAAGATCGTCTCATTCCAAATGTGGATACTTGAACACAGCTTGTAAGAGGTAGTTATTGACAGATCTGGAAGTAGAAATAGAAGTAAGAGAGAAACAAATCGCAGTCCTCAAGTGGTTAATTAGGTGAACTTTTGTTCACTAACTTATCTGCAGTATTTAACCGCATCTTCTTCTTTTTTCTGCAGGAGTTCCGTTCCCTCCAGTGGGCCTGAAAGTAAATGAGAAAACGTGCATCGATCGGACAACAGTACTCGAATGGATTACCATCCCCTCCGATGATGCTCCCATTTTGCACTTCCTGGTTGAACAAGAATCGAACCATGAACCGGATGTGTTTTATCTCCTGTACAATGAGACAAACCCCAATGCAATATCCGTCTTGCTTAACCTTACCGGCTGGTCGACTCTGCGCTTCCGCATGAGAGCTGTAAACAGTTTTGGCCCAAGTCGTCCTAGTTTATCCACAGAGCCTGGAATTTGTAGAACATCTCAGTCAGGTGTGTTTGTGTTTCTGTGTGCGAACACAGCGGTCAAACGCAATGCTTGCGCGAGGGGATCAATTTTGGGTGCCCATGCGCCAATTTCCTGCATTTCATAGGAACCAACTCTGTCTCGCAAAATAAGCGAAAGAAATTGAAACGTCCTTAGAAATCCGTAAAAGGAAACAAAACTAGGGAGAAGGAAAACTCGAGATTTTTCGAACACAAAGCTTATTCGTGACTTCTGCCTGCATTCCTTACAGCTCCAGAGAGATTCCCAGAGAACTTGCGTGGAGTACCAAAGGGGGCCAATCAACTTGCTATTGCTTGGACGGTAAGTACCTTTTGATTTGCCGAAGCTCACCACGTGACTTAAAAATAATCCTGGATTGCTTTGGCATTGCTTTACTTTGCTCTGTGATTGGTCCAGGAAACTCCCGCCACTTTCTCAACCAATCAAATGCAAACCCAAAACCAGTCACGACTTGGTCGCCCGCGTTTTCCCGCGCTCTCGGCCATGTGATCATCTTTAATTTGAATTCTCATTGGCTCTTGGACGTATTTTCCTTTCTTCTGACTGGCTGCTGTGATAATTTTGGTTTTAGTTTGACGACATTGGATCGAAAAACGCTCTGTAGAATTTGGACCATTTTCATTTGAATTGATTGAAGAATTTTTTTTAATTTGACAGAAATTGCCAAAGGCGTACTGGAACGGACCCGGATTTCACTATTTCTTGGAGTACAAAAAAGTCGTAGAACCGGCGAATGAAGATTTTCCTGATAAATGGGAAGATACCAGAATCCTTGCTGAAGGGTCCTCCTTTAAAATCGACAATCCTGGGCACTATGAGCTTTGGGAGTTTAGGATTCGCGCCGGGAACAATTTGGGCCCAGGACCCTTTAGTGCCATCGAACGATCCCGTTCTGGCCAAGAACCACCTGAAGGCCAACCGAAAGATGTGAAGGTGGGGAAAATACAAGCGCGCAATGTGGAGCTTTTATGGCAGCCTGTTGATGCCCCGGCTAGAGGAAGTGTCGATGGATATAGGGTAAGGGACCTAACTCTTTCACTCCCAAGATCTCATTAGCAATTCTCCTTACTGTCTGCCACACAATTCTTATGGTGTTAGTATGGAGAATTTGGAGCTGGATCAGTTGATAGTCCGTTAGACAGTTAATCACCTGATTTTTTCTTTATTCTCATAGTTTTTCTGCTGGATATTGTATTGATATTGTAAGGAGAAATTATCTCTTGGTCACTCATGGGAGTCAGGGGCTAACTTACTCTTAGCATGGTCCAGGTGTCTTTTAGTTTGTTAAACGAAGCGCGTTAGTACACTGAGCGATTGAAGCGGAGAAGTAAAAAAAGGGAGAGAGCTCTGGGTCGGTCGACTCGTATATGAGTTTTTTGCGCCGTTCACTATTTCGCCCCGTTTTCCTAACTGAAAGCCGGGGACGAGCTACTTAACAAACTGTAAACTAACATTTCTATATGTGACCGTCGGAACGAGCGCGGTGATGTGGATAGAGTAAAACAAATTTAAACAATTTAAATACAGATTCATAGACACATAGATTTACTGTATTGTTTAAACGTAACTTGGTAATGTCGACTTCCAAACCCCAACCTCGATTGTGAAGAAAATCGAGAATCGAAGATTAAGTTGCGAGCTTCAATTTTCTTGGCTGAGAAAAAGTTAATTGTACTTTGTATCTTGATTTGATGATGTTTCAAACAGCTAACAGCTCCAAACGTTTGTAAACTCTACTTAAGCCTCGATAATCGTATTTCCGTGGAGAAAGTAACTAGGATCGTGTTTTGAGTCTCGAAACGTCAAGTCGAGTCAAGTCGAGTCGAGTCGAGCTCCTCTGATAATCTCTGAAGGTTTCTTATCTTTTCTTGTGTGCAAAAATTGTAGATTTTTTACTGGTGCACAATCCTTTCGGCGAAAACAAGGAGAAGAAGACGATCCATTCCAAGCTGTGCGAACTATACCGATGTAAAGGGGCGAACTACCTCTTCAACGGCAGTTTTAGACCTGAAACCTTACACCTCTTGCACAGTAGCAATAAAGGCTTTCAACAGCGGAGGGAAAGGCCCAGCAAGTTATGAAACACATTTTGACACACTGCAGGATGGTATGTTTAAACAATCTTGCAGTAGCTTAATTTGTTTACATTGCATCTGCGCGACTGCACAGTTAACATATATCTGAGTGGTACTGTTGGAATTTGGAATGAGGAAACAGAACAAGGGAATTTATTTAATTTTAGGTACCGTAAGATCATCGAATGAAAAGGTGAAGTCAAATAATACTGAAGTCAACTAATGCAAATGGAATGCAGCGGTTTTACAAATGAGGGTTCTTGGAAGGCCTAGAGAGGCATTGAAATTGCTTCCTTTGTTCCCCGCTTCCAATCGCATTTGAGCAGGTATTCAATCCGTGCCTTCATTGTAAGCGTTAGAATGTCGGCCTGCTCGCGGGATAGGTGCACCCCTTTTGCTTTGTTTTTACTGCACCCACTTCTAATACTAAAAACTCACTATTTCTTTTACTTATGTTGCAACTTGGCGTGTGTTTAATTTTTAGTTCCTGGACCTCCGTCAGATGTGAAAGTGTACCCATTTGCGTTGTACATCCTGGTCACGTGGAAACCGCCTGTAGAACCCAATGGAATCATTAAAAATTACCAAGCGGGATCTGCTAAATTCAAGGGTTCAGAGCCTAAAGACACTCCAGTAGAGATGACCGAGCTAGAAACGTTGAAGAGGAGGTACCTTATTGGCAAGGAAGTAAAGCAAGAAGAGCTGACAAACTATGTTGTAGAAATACAAGCCAAGACCGAACCGGGTTACGGTGCAAGTGTGAGAATACCCACTAAAACAGTCAAAGTCTCTGGTAAGTCACGACAAATTTGGAAAATTATTTCGATGACAGTCAACACTCTCGTAAGCGGACACCCTCAGGAATTGGAAAAAGTGTCCGTTACTAGAACTGACCGTCTACAAGAATTATTTCCATAAGCGGACACCAAAGAAAAAGAGGTGGATATCCGCTTACGGAAGAGTATATGTCTGACTCTTTTTAATGTCAAAGGAACGGAGAGCTTGCTTTCTCGCGGGCAAGTGGAGGTTTGACAAAACCGATCCTCTCTGTTGTGTTGCTCTCTCATAAGGTTGATTTGAAAATTCAAGACAAATTTTATTGCCTAGTGTTCATTATTATCCATGGGGTGTACGCTCACGAGAAGAGAGCTTAAATAAATGAAAAATCCGATTTTAAATTTCACAAATGACTGCATCCGTTCACAAGAGAGTGTCCGCCTGTGTAAATACAGAATTCGATTGAGAGGCATTTAAATTGTCCGTAAGTAAAACTGTCCGCTTACGTGTCCATGAGCGGAGTAATGACTGCACTTGCACGGTGATGAACACACTTATCTTATTTATATTTTTCATCCACAGCACCTGCCAAGCCCAAAGCTATCACAGTTGAACCAACAGCAATTGACAAAGTCAGGGTTATTTACAACTTTGGTATTGGTGGAGGATACACTCATGAATTCCTTGTTCAGTACCGACAGAAATGTAAGTTGCACCCATGCATTAGTATGTATCTTCTTCACAGTTTACCTTATACAAATTTTTTAGGATTCTGACTGGGGGAATTTGCTTAACTGTCGAGGGGCCAACGCTCGAAACGTCAGCTTCGAAGACTATACACGGTGGCCAATTTACATTATGAACTAAATTGTCTTTTTACACCTCTACCATCGCATCACATAGAAAGGTACTTCCATTTTACATGAATAATAGACTGATTTCTTCATGTTGTTGTTGTTGTTATTAGTGGAAAATGAGGAGTTTGTTAACTCATCGTGGGTCAACTACTTGAATGATGAATTTGATCTGGAGATTGGTGGTCTGGAGTCTGCCTTATACCAGTTTAGAATCATCGCAAGAAACGATCAGGGAGAAAGTCCACCGAGTGAAATCACTGAAGCCAGACCCATGCCGGGAATTTTGGGTAAGTAATAGTAATCAATAGTAATCAAAGTTTAATGTCTTAACGTGGGGCATGGTTACCCATAGTGCCCGAGCCAGAGGCTCATGTATGAAACGCAAGACAACAACCCACTCATCCCACCCCAGGGGAGGGCATCCATCACACAGTATTCTCGTGCGTGGGAAATTAACGTCTCTTACCCCTAACTCTGCCGGAGACGGGACCTCCATTTATTCGTCCCTATCCGAGAAGAATAGGATATCTAAACCATTTCTTGATGTTATAGAAAGGCAGCATATTCTTCTCAATTATTTTAAGACCTGGAGTGTTGGTCCGGCCGGGGCTTGAACCCTCGACCTCCCGCACATCAGTCCAGCGCTCTATCCATTGAGCTAACCGGGAGGCGGTTACGTGCTACAAGTACTTTGTGTTTATGTACAAGAGGTCGGGTTCGAGACTTGGGTACCAGCGAACTGTCAGAGAAATCTAACAAAATGGCGGGTGGGAGGGGTTCACTTGCGATTGACTGACATCTCATGCAGGGGGAGTAGAATTGCTCGTAGTTGCTTCGTGCTACCGAAGGTGGGATATGTTCCGGTTGTTTGCGCCTCTGAGCTCGAGTGTTGACCTTAACACTGTTATGATAGGAACATTCTGAGAGGTTTGGGACGGAGAATACGGTTTCTCTACTCGAACTGTTACAACATGACAGTTCCTCTTCCCATGAAATTTATCGACCGACATCCTCTGTTCCTCTAAAGGATCCTATCATCCCCTCATCCCCCTTCCCTCACCCCCTTCTCTCACCCCCCGTTCCATCACCCTTCCCTCATCCCCCGTTCCCTCACCCCCCGTTCCCTCACCCCCTTCCCTCACCCCTCTTCCCTCACCCCCCTTCCCTCACCCCGTTCCCTCATCCCCCTTCCCTCATCCCCCTTCCCTCATCCCCCTTCCCTCATCCTCCTTCCCTCATCCCCCTTCCCTCACCCCCCCGCCTTAGAAGAAGGAAACAACAGGAAGTTGTGAATGATTTGGTCTTAACTTGTTATCTCTTTATCACTACAGCTGGCCAAAGAACATATACTCCGATACTCCAGAGTGCTTGGTTTATTGCCTTGTTGGTTCTTAATGCTATACTGCTCCTTGTGCTGCTCACACTTGTGCTATACACCCGACATCGTAGATCAAAATACCCAGGTAAGACAATAACAGAAATTGAAATGAGGGGAGTTTGAAATCATGTTTTATCGAAGGCGAAAATACTTTTATCCGTTTTCGTTGATGTTAAAAGTAGACAACTTCGGAAACGAATTCAGCTGTGCTTTACCTAATACTCACGTGAAGCCTTAAGTTGTCTTTTTCGTATCTCTCTTTAGTTGGTAAACGAGGGAAGAAAAGAGCAGCTCAACTCATAGAGCAGGAATCATTCGATGAAGAAGAAGGCCCCCCTTTCAACCACCAAGGGTAAGTATTTGCATGTGCTTGTGCATTTGAGAGAATTGAACTCAATTACTAAAGACTAACTTTGACAGAAAAAAACATTGCGTTAAATTTCACCGTGTTTCTGCGATTGGAAGCGTAAGCTGCTTTGTACAAAGTTTAATTTTGGCCAATTTAAGAGTCTAGATCCTAATCCTGGTTTGTGCAGCGGACACATGTACAACGAATCTAAATATAGAGGCAAGACCAATACAACGTAGATAAGTTTTAAGACGGAGCACTATATTTCGGCTGGCCAAACCAGCCTTCTTCAGGTCCCCCACTGAAGGAGGCTGGTTTGGCCAGCCGAAATATAGTGCTCCGTCTTAAAACTTATCCACGTTGTATTGGTCTTGCCTCTATATTCATATTCGTTATTTTGGGCCGATTAGATCACTCCTGATCCAACGTACAAGAGTAGGATTATCGTCCACGGTTGCTTGCTGAACATTTCACAAGTACAACACATGCGCTTACCTGTTCAATGCTCTTGTTTCCTTATAAGTTATAGTGTTGACTTTAACCGCCGGGTTTTTTCCCACCCCTACCCCCTTCAACCATTCATATAGTTTTAAGGGAAAGAGAAGGACGTGGAGAGTAGATTTTCTTGTCCAAGAATACCTTACAAGGTTTAAAACTCGGGTTAAAACGGCAACCTCTAGGCCAGCAGGTTTTCGATTAGACTAGACTTACATAGGGCACCAGATAGTTGAATTCGTACTTCTGTACAGGTTAATGAATGAGGTCTTGTGTCTTTTTAGGGAGGAAAAACCCCCACCTTATCAAAGTCAGAGCTCATTGGATAATCGAGATAGTTACCGTGACAGCCTGGACGACTACGGCGAGGGACCACAGTTCAAAGAAGATGGGTCATTTATAGAGGAGTATGGTGACGAAAAGAAACAACCCCCGGACGAGAAAGATCAGTCCGCATTTGCGACCTTCGTTTGAGGACATCGCCACGGCGTACCAGTGTTGTTGGGTGATCGAAAAGAAAAACTGTGTGCAGTTTATCAATTCTGATCACGCGAAAGTCAGTGCTAGCGTAGTATACAAACAAACCACTTTGTTAAAAGGATTAATTGCAGCTCGTTCTTAATCGTAAGTGATTGATCTGGTACAAGAGGTTCACCTCTTCCTCAGGTAACGTAAACGCGCCATCCCATTCATCGTCGATTCTTGGCCTTTTTTTTTTTTGTTTTTGCACAAGACACTTTTTTGTCTTGCGTGATGTTAGACGACGTAACCCTTTAAACCCAAAAGTGACCAGGTGACCAGCATCTTATCTTTCCTTGAAGTAATACCGCTGAATCATTCATTACGAGCACGAAAGTCAAGGAAATAATTGCCAATCTGAGATTCTTTGATTGTTACACATATTCTCCTTGTCAGCACCCCTGGAAATGTATGGAGAATATAGATACTGATGTCAGGGCGTAAAGGGTTAAACGTCTCTGGCATGAAAACAGTCAGCCACTTAAAAAATATTCGGCAGCCAGTGACTTTAAACTTATTAATTCTTTTTATGTTGTAAATTGATTCGAGTCTCTTAAACAAATTGTTGACAAATCAGTGCAGTTGTAAAAACCTCAAGTTAACTCCGGAGAGCTCTCTCAGTTAAGAAACTGTTTGGCAATTAAAACACAGAGGAGAATTGTTTCTTCTAAGAGAAGTCTAGCTGTGTAAAGTTTTTGTTTAATTTGTTTTCACGCGTTTCAAAACGAGTGGCAGATAAAGGTCATATTTATTCTAAATATTGAAAGTGGTGGAAGTGTAAATTATAGCTGGAATTTGTAGTTAGTTGCTCTATATAATTCTCTGTGCATTGTAAAATTTTAAAGAAGTTGGTTTGATCTTGGGCTGTAAATTTTTCTCACGACCTAAGGTGAAGTCGAAGTTTCAATTGTTTCCGTGATGCATTTAAGAGGCTTGTTTTACTAGGGTGACAGTATGTATTTTTTCTTTTAAACTCTTTCGCTGTTTACATATTTGCGATCTGATTAAAAATAGTTTGGGAAAGTTTCCCGATGTAGTCAACCCCTTCACCCCTTCTCCCAACTTCACGATGTGCCGGTCAAGGATAAAAAAAAAGCCCCACCCTTCCGTTATCGGAAAGATGCTGCTACTTTAAGGCGCCCCTACTTTGATTATCTAATAGCTGATGTAAATGTTCTTTTAAAGGAGTGTAGTTGTTGTTTTGTAGAAATAAAATTTTTTGAGCCTGCAACTTGTTCGCCCTTGTATTACTGAGAAGCTTTTGGTGTATCAGTGTTATGAACTGCAGTTATCCACGGTGGGACTTGTCTGCAGCATTTTATAAACAGATCTGATTTGCAACTCTCCCTTCGTATTCTAACACATTTCCTTTAAACCAGCAAAGAGAATTTCAGCTTTCCGCTGCTGAGGTAGTCACTTATCGTCACCCAAGGTAAAGTATTAGTATTAGTATTAGTATTAGTAAGGTAAAGTATTAGTAAAATATTTTAATTATAGGAAGTTACTTTTTTGTCACGTTGGGAAATACAGAAACATATTAGACGGGATATCTTCTAATTGATCTTATTGACTAAGCGTTGAGGTATTTTTTTATTTATGGAAAATCAACCAAACAAGTCTGTTCATTTATTAAATTAAATAAAGCTCTAATAGCAGATACACTTGCGACTAACTTAGCGGGTCACCATATAAGGCAAAAAAAAAAAAAAAATTCCTTCTAACCTCCAAAAATTGGAAAATCTAAATCTAAGTGCTTATAATTGGAAATAGGGAATTACTGGTTAGTTAGCATGACTTTGGGCATAATGCCAGAACATTGCGCATAGCGTCGGCATGAGTACATTGCCTAAAAATTCAACAACAACGACACTCGTGTGAAAGTGTAGTATCATCGAATGTCTAAGCTCAGTGAGTTCTGTGAAGACCTTGGCATTACAATCTCGCACGATCTCTTGTGGACTCCACACGTTGTTGAGGTTGTCAATACGACCAATAAAGTTCTCGGTCTAGTCAAGCGAACAAACGGTCCTGTAAACAAGGAAAATCTTTTCCACATTGTACAAGACTCCTGTGAGACCAATCCTTGAGTATGCTTCTCCAGTATGGTGCCCTTACCTAGTTAAAAATATTGTTCTCTTGGAGAAAGTTCAGAGAAGAGCCTCTCGATTGGCTTTAGGTCAGCGAAGGGGTGAGATGTCATATGAAGATTGTTGTGAAATGTTACATTGGTCGAAGTTGACTGATATAAGACAATAGTTTTCCTTAGTAGAATGCTATAAACTTGTATTCGCGCTGAATGGCCTCCATTTTTGTGATTTTTTTGAGTTTACTTCAAAACGTACTAGATCCAACCCCAATTAGAAACTGCAGGGGAAATTGGCAAACTGTAATTGTACTCTTTTTTGGTTAAAATCATTCGTGAATGGAATGACCTGCCCGCCAATGTCGTTGAGATAGGTAACTTAAGACGTTTCAAAACAGCTCTTAATTATACATGCGTATTTCTTAGGTCTTTATCCATCTTAGATTTTATTATAAGCATACATTTTAACTGGCCTGTTCCAAGTTGGCTTGTTAGCTCAATTGGTAGAGCGCTGCACTAGTATCGCAGAGGTCAGTGGTTCGAATCCCGTACAGGCCTGACTTTTTTCAGGTCTGATTTTCGCTATTGCATAAATAGCGCTCTCTACTGCGAGGTTTCGTGCATCATACGTATCTAATACCGCATTGAGCTAACCGCCTCCCGGTTAGCTCAATGGATAGAGTGTTGGACTGTAGTGCGGGAGGTCGAGGGTTCGAGCCCCGGCCGGACCAACACTCAAGGTCTTAAAATAATTGAGAAGAATTTGCTACCTTTCTATAACATCGAGAAATGGCTAGATATTCTAGTCTTCTCGGATAGGGACGAATAAAATGGAGGTCCCATCTCCTGCAGGGTTGGGGCAGGAGACGTTAATTTCCCACACACGAGATTAGTGTGTGATGGATGTCCTCCCCTGGGGTGGGATGGGTGGGTTAGGACAGCAGGTCCACTTCAGCTAGTACAGCTGCCAAATTAATCAACCTGCTTAAACAAATAAATGAACTTCAACAACGACAACAGTTCAAAATATCTGAACTTCATATATACATTGTATCTGATTTATCATCACGGGTTTATTACGTATCAACTTAACGGCCTGTTCCCAGTTGGCTTGTTAGCTCAATTGGTAGAGCGCTGCACTAGTATCGCAGAGGTCAGTGGTTCGAATCCCGTACAGGCCTGATTTTTTTCAGGTCTGATTTTCGCTATTGCATAAATAGCGCTCTCTACTGCGAGGATCGTGCATCATACGTAGATGGTTAGTCTGTTTTAGACGTAGACATCGACCTATTTGGGGCGAGAAGGGATGTCGAATGCCACATTGCAATTCTTGTTCTTTGTAAGTGCAGTCGTAAGTGTGGCACCTGATGGTGATTAAGATTAGACGCAGCTGGGGCGGTAGGTGCCGAGCATTCTGACTGTACAGCATAACTGCACAACAACTGAAACCAGCGGTCAAACGTTGGGCATGTGCGAGTGGATCAATCTGGCCAGCCGCGCACAAGTTCCCCGCGCAAAATTTTCAACGAAAACATCAAGAATCAATCGCTGTTGCCAAATAAGTACAAGAAAATTTGTAGAAACCTGCAAAAGTAATTAAAAGAAGGGAAAAGAAAAACTGGAGACTATTCAAACGTAAAGCTTATTCAAATGCTTTTTCCTACTGTTTTAAGCTTAGATATCAATACACCTCTGCGCTTCTAAAACACAGTGACTTACTCGCTTGTGTAGTTGATTGTAACCTTTGGAAAATGTCTGCGACGAAGTCACAGAAAGCGACAGAAGGGCTAGACAGTCAAAACAAAGGAAAAATTTAAACGACCCTCTTGGGTTTATTGTGCTACAAACACAGCTGGCTCTCTTTCTCGATTCTCAAAATAATCAAATCATACTTGATTCTTATTAGAGCGAAATCTTTTTGCTTCACATTAAATCCTTCATCACTAACCCAAAGGTAAAATCTAACTCGAAGTCGTTTACCGTCGTTTCTTTCAATTTTGGCTAATTTTCTCGGCTGAAATGATTATACATACTCAATAGAATATACAATTTCAACTGATACCGTTTATCTGAAGAAGAATACCTTCTCTACCCTCGAAAAAAACCCGTTCAAAACATCAGAAACAAATTTGGCGGACGGTGTTTATTTACCCCGAAGATGACCTAGTGTCGAAAACGTTTGGGTTTTACTTTTCAAATAAATTTTTGCTTTGTAAATGGCTCATTTTTAAACCTGTGATAAGATTGAGAGGTTTTAAAATAATTATTCTTTGAGTTTCTGTCGGTTTGTTCTCAAGGTCATATCTTGTTCAGAGTATCCGGCGCGAATTGTGTAATATCGCTGGGATGAATGGTCTGAATTCAAAAGGGTAATTTACCTTCTTAAGGCACATCACACTACATTTCCTCTTTCTCAGGAACAATAGAAAGACTCGGTCGAAGCGCAACCTCAGTCGCCTTCCAAACACTGAGAGCAAGTTTCAGGATGAATTCCGTGATGTAACTGCGCATTTCCGATGTATAAATCATAACGTTTGTGACACGGAGTTTTGCTCACCTTTTATTACAGAACCAGAACCTTTTACAAATTATGAAAATAGAAAATAAACACAAGGTTTTGCTACAAAACACATGCCCTGCTAGGCCAGGAAACAGGAGACAAAGAGGCTACACTGAATCCGTTAACAGACTAAACAAATCTTGCAACGCAAAGCCTTGTGAAATCATGAAGACTGAACACAAATTCAAATTAAATCGAAGTAGGATCCGAATGAACCTAAATAAATCGAGCGACAAAATAACAAAATACGCTTACCCTGGCGGCTGGACGCCTAAAGGACACTAAGACAAAGATACAAAAATGCATAAACTAACAGAAATACAAGCCGACTTAAAATAATAAAACGAAAGAAAACGATAGAAGCGAGCGTTATAAAGTGAAAACTGCTACTAGTTTGTGGCACAAGTGCACGGTCACTAAGGAACCAGAACGCACAAAATGATCCTTAAAAAGCCAGAAATCGAGTAAAAAAACGAAGGATACACAAGGAAAATAAGGCTAACTAAAGGGTTGCTCAAAGATCAGAAAAAACGATGGCAAAACTTACTGCTCTTTAGAACGAATAAAATCGGAAATAGACGACAAATTCCGCAAAACCAACACGTCATGCTCTTGTTTTGTTTTTATGCGCACGTCCGGGCACACTCGACCCCAGAGTCGCACGTGAGCGTAAGGAACGCTCATCACATGCTTCCCTGCTGAGGTTGGAGTCGTCGACAACCTTAGAAACGGCAACGTAAATTAAATCAACTGATACAATAGGAACAGTAACAATAGGCGTCTATACATGAGGGTTCTTAGCTAACAACTGCATTATAAGCAGATTAGACTGTGCTACAGAGCTCAGTATTTGTGGGTCCATCACGATTGATGTCATGCCTTCTCTCATTACGGGCCTCGATAAGTGGTGGGGGTTGGAATGCTGACCAGCTCCTGCTCGAGTGTATCTCCTTACTGGTGGACTGTTCTTAGCATCATCAGTGGCCAGCATCACCTCCGCTCCCTCGTGTCCACTGGTGCTGGTCTGCAGAGCATCAGGCTCCTTGGGGTCAGCAACAGCATCAGCTGCTAATTCAGCTGTAATTTGGGGCTCCTGGTCTGATTTAGCACTGTTCTTCCCAGGGGTCTCTGACCGACTCTGTCCTTAATCACCACTTAACACCTGTTGCACCTTAGAACTATTAGAGATATCTTCAGAGACACTGTTCTGTTCCGGTAGCACCACAAGTTCGAAATCGTCATCTTCCTCCCCGTCATCTGACCCTCCTTTGCTCCCTGTCTCTTCAACTCCACTACCTGTCCCTGCTTCCAACAGTACGTCACTGCTATAAACATCCTCTTCGCCTCTGTCCTTGTTTACAGCTGGGGAGTTTTCCAATCCTATGTCATCAACGAGTTGTGTCGCATGCAATATGTCATTCCTGTGGACGGTTTTTCTGGACTCTTCCTCACCTGGCAATGTCACAAGTGGTAACACAACATACGTGTTTCTTGTGTCGAGTCGTCTGATGACTTTATGCGGAGTTGCATCCCACACGTCCTGCATCTTGTTGCGCCCTTTGACACGATTCCTAAGGTACACCGTGACACCAACAGGTAGACTTGTATCAATCGCTTTGAGGTTACTTCTAGCTTGGCGTCGCAGAGTCTCCTTTTCTGTTTTCACTGAGGCCAGCCTAAAAGCCTTCTCTAGACGTTCCTGGTGCTCGGTGATCCCTTCTGAACATTCACCCTCGACCTGACTCACTGATCCCAGCATCTGGTCCACAGGGAGTGTCGGTTTCCTGCCAAAGAACAAGTAGTAGGGCGAGTAACCAGTGGTTGAATGAGGAGTACAATTGTAGGCAAATACAAGTTCAGGAAGAAATTCGGGCCACCTGCGTTTCCTCTCAGGACTCAGTGTGCGTAAGCGATCGTGCATAGTTCTGTTAAAGCGCTCGCATTGTCCATTACCCTCAGGATGATAAGGAGAGGTGCGGCTTTTGGTGATGTCATAGATCTTGCACAGTTCCTGAATCACTTTGCCCTCAAAATTCTGCCCCTGATCACTGTGGATCCTCCTGGGTACCCCAAACCTCACAATCCATTCTTTTATCAGTGCCCGTGCCACAGTTGTCGCCCTCTGATCCCTTGTTGGAATAGCCTGGGTGAACTTCGTGAAAACATTGGTAAGGACCAAAACGTTCTCTATGCCACTGCTACGTTTCTCCAACACCGTGAAATCAATGGCTAAAATCTCCATTGATTAAAGGCTGATAGTTTCTAAAGAAACTGTTTGGGGCTGCGTCGGTGGGGGTAACGAAATAATTTGAATTTATCAACAAAGTAGAAATGGTAAATTGGCCACCGTTACCATTATAAAAGCTGACGTTTCGAACGTTTCGTTTTCATCTTTCAAACCGGCAGTCTAAATCCCACAGGTATCAACGAACGCTTTTCATTCCACTAATTTATTCGTGTTTTTCTCGTTGCCATGTTCCCACCAATCACGTAGCTCCTTTTTCTGCCTTTAAAAGCACACACAACCCACAATTCCTCTATTCGCTCCGACGAAGGGCTAACGCTCGAAATGTCAGCTTTTATAATCGTAACGGTGGCCAATTTACCATTTCAACTTTGTTGATATATTCAAATTATTTCGTTGCCCCCACCGACGCAGCCCCAAACAGTTTCTTTAGAAACTATCAGCCTTTATTAACATGTAATAATCACAGTATAATAACCTAAGCGAGGGGACACTTGTTCGGGTCTCAAACACATCTACTGAGAACTGAATCTCACCCCAATAATAAAAGGACCATTGAGAACAGTTACGGGGTAAATTTTAGAATCGCGCGATTGGGTTCTTTTTGTCTATTGCTTGCTTTTTCTTAGTTACATGACGTTATCCATTTACTCCACTGGCTGTATGTCTTTTTAAATCTTATCTCTTACGTATATTTTGTGTTTTTTTGTTGTTGTTGTTGTTCAATTACCCTCTTGTCCTAATTAACTTAAAATAACCAAAACAGAAACTCCTAAACCCCGTAAAATGCCAAAATTGCTGATTAAAATTTACTTATCTAAATAAAATATTATCGATTAGGCGATCTGTTCAGCCATTACAGCCCTAGGTATTAAAAACAAGCAAACGAAGTAACCGATCAGAATT
>NC_142523.1:7605423-7627923 GCF_964205215.1 Stylophora pistillata
TCATAAATGATGTTAATGTGTTTTGGCGAGATTGTGTTCCCTCGGGGAGTTAGGAGAAGTGTTGGCTAGAATTGTTGCGAGGCTTCAGTAAACCCTGAATTTGATTCGACTCAGGCACGACGTCTGAATCTGAGAAAATTTCCTGCCGTGCTACAAACAGTATTTGTAGTTTAATGCTTGTGGACCACAAACTAAGTCCGTTGCACAGTTTAATACTGCAGCGCAAAACAATGGAAAAAGTAAAAAGGATACCTGCTCGAGCTAGCAACAGCTTAAGTTCACTTTGGTGGCTTCATCACCACTGATTCCGTATGATTCCAAATGCTCCAAAACATCCCTTAAGCAATCCCGGAGTGTGACGACCTCAACGTGAGTTGGATAATGACTGCTTGTTCCGTATGTTGAACACTGATCCACCAGCGATGAGAAAGAACAGGTACACAATGCCATTTTACAGTTTTACATACAGACAAGGAATTGAACCACGACATCGACAATTTATTTTTATTTTGACAAGCTGTAATTTGATCAACTGGATTTGTGATCACTCAGTTGACGTAACTTGGGTAGTCACTGCATCTTCTGCGGGGCGTACTGTAATCCACCGGCGATGGAAAAGAACAGGTACTGTACATGATTCTATCTTACAACATTACTTATTGACTCGCTCTGACAAGCATTCGCTAAAGGATGACTACAGTTTTCAATTAGACGTCGTCCATTATGATCAAATTAATGCTCGTTCAAAAATGTGTGTTGACGATCAGTAATAGATTTGATCACTTGCGGCCCATCTCAAATTGGTTCTCACACAAATGATTCTCGGAAAGTTCTTTAAAAAATGTGAACTTTCCTCGACGGATTTTTATATTGTTCTTTCGTCCAATATTTTTAAAGCAGAAATAAAAGAGTTTGAGGCGATTCTTTGTTGACCTGAACATGTTAAGCGTGACGGCTTAGGTCACTTACAACTCAATAAACTTGATAAATTGCATTCGTTGCCTTTTCCATGAATGCTGTGAATGATCCAAATAGCTTTCTTTTTCTTCATTTAAGCACGAAAATTTTTGTGTATATTTGATAAGAAGCAACTCAACACATTATTAATTTAAGTGTAAAGTAGCGGCGTTTTAGCCAACACTGACTGTTCTCGAAATGTTCTGAAGTTTGTAAATCCCGTCAGCCGTGTTAACATGTGTTCAGAGAAACGTGATTAAGAAAGATTAAAAGATTAAAAACTACTTTGCTTTAAATTCACAGCTTCACAGAAGAAACATAACGATGCTGACGCCGTTTAAAGGTCTTTTAATTTTTTCTGTGTACTTTCGACAAACTGACTATATAATTAGCTTGAAATGAATATCGATTCTGCACGCTTAAATGGCGCTTGGGTAGCATCACGTTTTATTCAACTACCGAGACGAGACTTAATTTCCAACGGCCAAACTTTCCAGGTCGATAGTTGGATAAATGAGCTCTCGTCTGATATGGTTTTAATGTCGAAATTTTTAGGTACCACGTGTCGTTTAAATCGGTAATAGTTAGCCTTCATTTTGTCTCCCAAAAAGACGTGCAAAATACACCTTTATAAAACGGCGATAAAACCCATACCAAGGAGAATTACAAGAAACTTTTTATATGCTTTTATTGTGCAGTGATATTATAATTACTGTGCAAAGTTTGATGGTGAATGGACTTGCTTAGTGCTGCTAACATCTTTCTAAAGTTGCGTGACGATTTGACCGTTTCGGCCACAGGCAGCCCAAGCTCACTGACAGAAAAGCGGACGTGACTCTTAACGTGTTGCGCAACGTTTTATATTTATAAAGGTTTGTATGGGATGTTATCGGTTTGCCTTAAAAGAGAGAAAAAATGTCTTTTTTTGAAATAAAATGGGCTTACCTTATTGCTTTGTTGTTTTCTTTGTTGATTCTGAGCGTCTCAGGCCATTTTGAAGCGTTTTCGGCGAGTTAGCGCTATGTTGGTGTTCAACTGCTAGAAGTCAATATGTACATACTGTGTATGTCATCACGTTCGCGTGGTCACGTCGCTGACGCCAGAACGCCACTTTTCAGGTTGAAGGTAGGACGCCACAAAAATATGCTGTTATTTTGTTTATAGGAAGTAAATTATTGACTCAAAACCATTGACTCAGTCTTGAAAACGATAAACGACGTGATTTTCGATTCTCGAAATATTCTGGCGGCTTCTCTAAAAAGCACTAGCCGTTCTTGAGGTCACGAACGCCTACCGGAAGTCATTAGAGGAACTATGTACATACTGTGCATATCATAACGTTCGCGTGGTCACGTCGCGGACGCCAGAACGCCACTTTTCAGGTTGAAGGTAGGACGCCACAAAAATATGCTGATATTTTGTTTATAGGAGATCAATTATTGACTCAAAACCATTGACTCAGTCTCATTGTGCACCGCCAAGAAACTTGGATTTCAAGGTAGGTATATAACAAGATTAACCACCATTTAGATGCATCTTCCTTGACAGAACAAGAAATATCGCTACATGTTGTCGCTTTCTGATCGATGTCCTTTGTTAGTCCCTTTTTAAACAGTCACAACAGAAAAGAGAAAGCAAATACCTTAACCAAATACCGAGATGATCACCCATCGCGGAAAACAAGAACATTTTCCAACCTTTTTGCACAGTAAAAAAAATATCTCTCAAAGTCTAACTTAGAGGCAAAGGGTTGCATTTAATTAAGACCATTTAATGAGTTTTAAGACTAAGGAAATAATAATAATAATAATAATTTTATTTATATAGCGCTAAAATCCACTAATTGTCCAAAGCGCTGTTACCCACCCAACCCACCCCAGGGGAGGACATCCATCACACAGTGATCTCGTGCGTGGGAAATTAACGTCTCCTGCCCCTAACCCTGCAGGAGACGGGACCTCCATTTATTCGTCCCTATCCGAGAAAACTAGAATATCTAACCAATTCTTGATGTTAAAGAAAGGAAGCATATTCTTCTCAGTTAATTTTAAGACCCTGAGTGTTGGTCCGGCCGGTATTGAACTCTCGACCTCCCGCACAGCAGTCCGGCGCTATCCCAATTGAGCTAACCAGGCGGCGGTACATATACATATGAAAGTACATATACTGCGGGACTTTTCAAAAGCCTTCAGCTGCTAATATTCATGCGTCATCACTTTCGATTTCTTCCAACATAACGTCCACCACAGGCTGTAGTATATTTTGGAAGACGCTAATGAGAAATTAAAATACAATGTCCTATGTATTGAGAAGAAAATGCAAAGAATACGCCTTTATCTGTTGTCAATTGACGGGTTGTATCTCTGAATATAGGCAATGTTGAAGTCTATGTAAATTCTGTTTGGAAATAGTTTCCGCTTTAACTCTTTCACACGTCCTAGATTTTTCCTAGCCTGAATGGGTAAACAACACTAGTGGTAATATTAAATTAACTACATCGTTCGTTTACAACTGCTACAGTGCTTCCGCAAATTCGGATTTGTCTTCTCATAAACTTCTTTAGGATCCCAAGGTTAATTTTCAGTTTTCATGCTATGATTCTTCAATAACTAGTCGTAGATTTTTGTCTTTTAAATCTGCATTAGTAAATGGTCAGAAAAATAATTTGGTCTCGTCCTTCTCGTCTCCATGTCTGAATGTAAATGTGGGGGTTTTCAGTGAAGAGTGATTGGCTGTTTTTAATTGCCGTGACTCGTGATTGTAAAAAGTTAAAAGCCGTGAAATGTGAATGATATGCCAGTCGCGATACGTGGAAGAAAGACACTATTTTCCGTTATTACTAAAAAGAAAACGCATTTTTTCCGTGAAAAATTACTTGCCGAAAATATAAAATCTCTTGACCTGGCCTGTTTGGTCAAGAAAGCCGGATTGATCAACGTTCTATTGTTTTGGGATCTGTCAATTTGATGCCAAAAGCACATCAGTATGAAGGTTTGTAGCCAATGCTTCTCGGCTTACCTCTCAAGCAAAAAAAAAAAACCACTTTAAAATCAGCGAGAGAGCCCACAATACGCCATGAATAAAGTCCTAAATGTAATAACCAAATGTTATTACATTTAGGACTTTATTACTTTAGGATAGTTATTACAATTAGGACTCAACAGAGCATACGTACCATATATTCTGTCATATTTTGTCATATTCTGTCATAAGGTTTACCTGTTTATGACAATTCACTGTTATTAATAGTGAATGTTACTAATTTTCTTCTAGGCCTTTGTTATCAATTCTTCACAATGTGGCATTTGGCTTTATTATTTTGGATTTCTGGCATTGCAACTCTGACAAAGGGTAATTTTTGTTGATTTTGATAAATCTGCAATTACTACATATGATGCCCGATCCTCGCAGTAGGTAGCACTATTTAAGCAATAGCGAAAATCAGACCTGAAAAAAATACAGGTCTGATTTTCGCTATTGCTTAAATAGCGCTATCTACTGCGAGGATCGTGCATCATATGTATCTACTACCGCAGTACAAAATATATGAAGTTCATATATTTTATTGTATCTCCTTTATCACTTTCACGGGTTTATTACGAATCAACCTAACGGTCTGCTCCCAGTTGGCTTGTTAGCTCAATTAGTAGAGCGCTGCACTAGTATCGCAGAGGACAGTGGTTCGAATCCCGTACAGGCCTGATTTTTTTCAGGTCTGATTTTCGCTATTGCTTAAATAGCGCTATCTACTGCGAGGATCGTGTATCATATGTATCTAATACCGCAGTACAAAATATATGAACTTCATCTATTTCATTGTATCTGCAATTACTGTAATAATGTAATATTGTTTTGTATAGATTTAACAGCCTGTACCTTTCACTTTTTTATTCCAATGACCTACTACTGATGCAATTATCCTTATGAGTTTGCACAAGGAGCCCAGACAAGCGACGAGTCTGGTTGTTTATTAGAAATATAAAGGAATGTATGGGAGAATATTGAAGAGTCTTATTATCGTAAACTTATATCATGAAATGTCTGAATTAAAGCTCAGAATAAATGTAAACCTACCTCACTTGCTGTGTATTGTCGTTTCTGTGGCTCTAAATGGCGAATTTGAGCGATTTGGTGGGTTTTGCGTCGACTGTTACTATACGTTATATGCCTCTCCTTTTGAGAAAAATTTTCTAAGACTTCGTTGTTTATGTAGTGATGACTCTGATTTCCACCACAAATCAGAGTCAATGTGCCAGTTTTTCGATAAACGTGGTTACCCTGTTTCTGTCGTTCAAGCGGGTTACCACCGCGCCCAACTTATTGATCGACATTCAGAACTACAAACGTCGCATAAGGAAGATTCCGACCGCATTCCATTCACTCTCACGTTTCACCCTCACAACCACTCAGTTAAATCCATCATTCTTAAAAACTTTAAATTACTTCAAAACGATCCAGAGAAGAGCACTATCTTTTCGCAGCCTCCGCTCATTTCATTCAAACGCGACAAAAACATAGGCAATTTTTTGGTCAGAAGTTCTTTTCAGACTAATGACCAACCAGGCACTTTTAAATGCGCTCGTGCACGATGCAAAACGTTTCCTTTCATTCAAAACACTGATAAAATATCAGGACCTAAACGATCCATTAAGATCACCGATCACTTCACGTGCACCTCCGCCAATGTAATCTATTGCATAACTTGCACTTATTGCAAAAAGATATACATCGGCGAAACAGGCAGAAGACTAGGTGACCGATTCCGAGAACACCTTCGAGACGTGGAAAGGAATGACAAGGACACATCGAAACGAGTCGCTCGAAATTTTAATTTACCTAATAGTTCTAAGCAACATATGGCAATCTGCGGTGTTCCCTTACACTTAGGTAGCACGGAAAGCTGTAAAATTCTTGAACAAAAGCTTATCTTTCATACCGGCAGTCTACATCCCACAGGCATCAACAAACGCTTTTCATTCCACTAATTTATTCTTGTTTTTCTCGTTGCCATGTTCCCACCAATAACGCAGCTCCATTTTCTGCCTTTAAAAGCACACACAACCCACAATTCCTCTATTCGCTCCGACGAAGGGCTAACGTTCGAAACGTTAGCCTTTGTAATCGTTACGGTGGCCAATTTACCATTTCAACTTTGTTGATATATCCAAATTATTTCGTTACCCCCACCGACGCAGTCCCAAACAGTTTCTTTAGAAACTATCAGCCTGAATATAAAATATGTCTTGAATATTAATGAGCCATAGATAAAACTGAAAGATGATATGCATCATTTAGTCAATATTATGCAAGAATGAGAGTACATTCTCAAATCATTTTGTGTCAACTGTGAACATTAAATATGCATTGCGTAGTTACAGTCATGTGCTTGTTGGTTATGAATATTGAATATGATGTAAAGGCAACACAGGAAAAAGGAAGCCATTTGGTATTTGATGAAGATAGCTTTCTTGGTCTTAAATCACATCTTTGTGTATTGATTGTGGGTGTTTTTATTATTCCAGGTCAAGGTGTTTTTCAGCCACAACCCGCCCCTCCTAGAATTGTAGGCTTCTTGGAAGGGAATTTGATTAAGCCAGAAGATGTTAAGTCTGGCAAAAAGTATGATGCTTCTAAGAACTGGGGCTTCAGACTCCCATGTGATGCACTGGGTGACAACCCACTAGAGTGGCGATGGCAGCATAATGAAACTGATATTACTTTTCCAAGTGCCAAGTACACACTTGGTGCTGATGGTTCATTAACTGGAAGTTTTCTGGAAGCTGAGAATAGTGGAAATTACCAATGTTTTGTCAAGGACACCACTGCCAACAAAGAAACATTCAGTAGAAAGGTGCAAGTCGCAGTAACATGTAAGTGACAAATGTTTGCTCCGGTGGTGGACCTTAATTAATTTTCAGCCTCAAATGAGTGACAGGGTAAAACTGCTTTCAAAATATATAGGCGGGAGGAAGGGGGGGGGGGGAAGGAATGTCTTTCTGAGGCCCAAGCATCTGATTGAGGTCCTGATCACTCAAGGTTTTGGTCAAACCATAGTTAGTAGAGGGGACTGGTTAGGAAGGTCGGTGAACTTCAAAAGAGGAGGTTATTGTTCGATTTTTTAGAAATCACGTGACCAATACCGTGCACAGCACAGGATTCAACTGAGATGTGGCGCCGGTTGTCACTTGAGTACGGTACGCTGTCTTGTGTTCTTTTCGGTGTTATTATGATAAAAAAAGAAAAAACAGTTGTAAATCGTAATAAAGCTACTCTAGATTAAGTTTAAAATGCCTGGCGATAATTGTTCCGTGGTTGGCTGTGGATCGTGCAGGCGATCGAAAGGTATAGGCATTTGGAAACTTCCCGCTCCGAGGAACGAAGTATACAAAAAGTGGAGAGCAGACTGGCTGAATGAACTCACAAAATCAAGAGAAGTAGACAAAGATTTCCAGAAACAAATTGACAGCGATAGAGTCTTTACATGCGAGAAGCATTTCGCTCTTGATGATATAGAAATTGGTAAGTATTCAGACTAAAGCTTGTGTGTGTATGGTGCTTACCAGTATGGAATGTAGGATTTTTGTGCGCGGCACAGCACAACCGAAGGTGTATGTGTAGTTAGTAGTTAGTAGAGGGGATTACAAACATCAGATGTGTGTTTATAACTTGGAACTGACGATGTTTACTTTTGTGTTCCGTGATGGCAACACATGTCTTGTACTAACCAAAGCTCTTCCGCCTTTCTTACTGATAGATAAATTATTTAACTTTGCTTTTAGTCGTGTCTTCAAAGATGACCAAGAAAAGACCGAAGTTTGGTTCTCTACCGACTCTAAATATGCCCCAAAAAAGCCACCAAAAGGAAAAGCTAGCGCCACGAAGACTGCTATCGATCGTGAAGGACTTGCCTGAAATCAAAAGAAAGAATGCTTGTTATAGTAACTTTGTAGAACTTTGCAAACGAGTTCATCCTTTGAAAACACTCAGTGACTGGTCAGTTCAAGAGTTAAATGACAGAATATTGCTGAGAAAGATGAAAAACACCTTTTTGTTGCCAGAAGTTGAAATCATGATAGATGACAGTTTGGGATACACAATTTCAATTTTTGGATGGCTCATACCTGAAGACCATGAACTGTATTCTAGATATTTAAGATCAGTCAGTAATATCACAGTTTCTGACCTTGTGAAAGATGTTGAAAGCCACTCCATATGTCCTGGAGTAATTCCACATGAACTATCCAATGCTGTAATACCCCACATCATCCCGAAATCTGTCGATCCACTATTCGACGATAGTTCATTTCCACACCAGCAGTATTGGAGAATGAGAGGATGTGAAATTTTAACAGAGGATGAGGGCCAGCAGTGTGCTGGTTGTTATGGATATTCACATGAGTCTCGGCTAAAAGAAAGGGCCAAGCAGAACAAACTAGCTAAGCCAGCGCATCTCAATACCCCAGTCTCTAAGACATCTCCAGAACGATTAAAACTGACTTTGCAGATGCAAAGATTGAAATGTGCAACCCTTGAAAAGAAACTTCAAGAAATGAAACTTGAAATCGAGAAATCAAGTGTTGAGATTGATCATGAACTCAGTAAAGACATGACTGATATACTTGGTCAGGCAGAGATCACACCATTCATGAGCCTATTTTGGCAACAACAAAAGAAACTCCACAACAGCACATCAACTGGTGTCAGATATCACCCAATGATAATTCGTTATTGTTTGTCATTGGCAGCCAAATCACCATCTTGCTACGAGGAAATAAGAAAAAGTGGGATACTAGTACTGCCAAGCCAAAGAACACTGCGGGATTATAGAAACTTTATTAGACCCAAAAGGGGCTTTCATGAGAATGTGATTGAAGAACTGAAAGCATTAACAGACAAGTACTTTGATGTGCAACGATATGTTGTCTTGCTATTTGACGAAATGAAAATCATGTCAAATCTTGTTTTTGATAAGGTCACAGGCGAATTGATTGGATATGTGGATCTTGGTGACCCTGATGTCAACTTTGGAGCTCTGGAAAAACTTGATGAGGTTGCAACTCATGCTCTTGCTTTCCTCATCAGAGGTGTTTGTACAGAGTTGAAGTTCTGCTTGGCCCACTTTTCTACCAATGGAGCTACTTCTGCCCAGATAATGCCATTGTTCTGGGAGGCTGTTGCTATTTTGGAGTTAACCTGTAACCTCTGGGTTATTGCTTCTACTTCAGATGGAGCCACACCAAATAGAAGATTCTACCGAATGCATAAGAGTCTAGATGGAAATGCTGACAAGGATGTGTGCTATCGCACAATCAATTTGTTTGCACCACAGAGGTTTATATACTTCTTCTCAGATGCCCCTCATCTTGTAAAGACCACAAGAAACTGTCTGTATCATTCTGGATCTGGTACTTGTACCAGGTATGAGTTTACAAAACAATTTCAAGATAAAAAGCAAAAGGAATTTTACTGTGCAGGTGGAGAGCTGTTGGCCTTTGCTGTCCCAGTAACAATAGGGGCAGCAGTTACGTCCAACAGCCAATAGAATGGTTATGATCAGGGCCCAGTTGTTCAAAGGCCGATTAGCTCTAACCCAGGGTTAAATTTTAATCCAGGTTTCTAAATTTCTCTAATCAAAAGCCATTTTGGGATAATTTAAATTGCCAAATGGGCAATCTTATATCCGTAACTGTTATTGGGACAGCAAAGGACAGCAGCTGTCCATCTACACACAAGAAATCCCATCTGCTTATTATCTTGCATTTATATATGTTTTACATTTTGCTGTTAATAACTCCTTATATGATATTGTAAGTTGGCAATGATTTGCTGCATACATATTAATGTTGACTGATTATTGTTTCCAGGTATATGTGGAATGATGGTCACTACTTATTATGGCAGCACATCACCCAAATCTTTTATCAAGATGCAGAGAATGGCTTGAAGTTGCTTCCTAGAATTACATATGAACATGTTAAGCTGAATTCGTACTCCAGCATGCGTGTCAGCCTGGCAGCTCAAGTGCTAAGTGCATCAATGGCAGCTGTTTTAAGATCATTTGGCCCTCCTGGTACAGCAGGTACAGCGAAGCTTTGTGAAATGTTTGACTCTTTCTTTGATTGCTTAAATGTACGCAGTAAAATTGAACATCAGAGGAAGAGAAAACCTTTCCTTGCTCCTTACACATCCACTGATGATCCAAGATTCCCTTGGCTTGAAGATGAGTTCCTTGGATATCTTAAGCAGTGGAAAGAATGCACACTCAACCGACCTGG
Organism: Stylophora pistillata; assembly: GCF_964205215.1. Lineage (NCBI taxonomy): Eukaryota > Metazoa > Cnidaria > Anthozoa > Scleractinia > Pocilloporidae > Stylophora > Stylophora pistillata. The sequence goes on from NC_142523.1 coordinate 7,615,656, forward strand.
GAATTTCACAGCCAATGCCAGAAATAGAATGTTTATATCTTGGCAGACATACGAGGGTCTACAGATTACATCCTATTCAGTTGTGGAAGCAACCAAGTTTCTTCTTAATGAGGGTGTTGAATATGTCTTAACTGAAAGATTCTGTCAAGATCCCATAGAAGAATATTTTGGCAGTCAAAGAAAACATGGAAGAAGATGTGACAATCCAGACATCAGAATGTTTGGGTACAATGACAACAACATTCGAATACAGCGATCTATATCATGCCAGTCTGGCAATACCAGGGGAAGGAAAGACAAAAGCAAGGCATGGGTCAATGTGACTGATGACGCTCTTCCCAAAAGAAAAAAACAGTGAGATTTTTAGAGAGTGATTGTCATATGACTGTGAAAAAAATAGGCAAACTATTTGATAGTCTGTAGAAAAAATAAGCCCATTTTTTTCTTTTATCTTTGAATTTCAACTTTTACAAACTGATTGGTCTATTTTCTCATGCCTATAATATTATGGAAATCACACTGTCTAAATGCATTGATTCTGATTTAAAGCCACAGCTACAGGAGTACTTCTCAGATCGAAACAAAGAGTAAACACACAAGTAGTACTGAACCTGTTCTTTACTTAATAGATAAAGATTTTGTCTTTCTTATCATGTTTCTAATGTTCTTTTCGTGCATTTTTGCACCAAAGAGTTTATAGTTTCTAACTGAAATTTTTTTTGATCCACGTATAAGGCCCCCCCCCCCCCCCCCGAGCTTATAAGCCCTGAGCTTATAGGCAGAGAAATATGGTATGTATGTTGAAGTTGTCCTAAATAATAAATGATAATCACTAAAAGCAATTCAGTCTAATTTTGCCTTAGTTCCTGTGGAGGGTCTAATGATGTCTTTGCGAAGTGCTTTTGATTTCAGCTGTTTTAGTTTTATCTTGTGTTTCTGTATTATGTCCTTTGCAAAAGAAAATGAGCAAACTTTTACTTCTGTTTCATAGCAGAAGGGTCTTCTAATTTCCCAGCCTTAAGTACAGACATGCTTGCTCAGTTTCTAATAATTTCTTTACAATTGCATGCTTGTTGTAAAGCTTGTGGAGTACAGAACCTCCAATGTACTGTAGTCCAGCTTTTTCTTTATCGGACAGTTTAGTCAATGAAACACACGTATGACTTGCAAGTAATTTCTCTTCAGCACTATGTGCAAGCATGCTGTCAGCAACCTTAGTTGAAAGTAGGGTAGCAGCATTCCTTGATAATCCTTCAAAATGCTTCGCAGAATGCAAAGCAATATTTGATTAAAAAGCAGCATAAAATCTCTCAACGTTTCCAGAGTTGACTAAACGGTTATATAAGTTCTGAATTTCAAAGAATTCTGATGTTATGTTGCAGTTGTAGGACTTGATTCTTTTTTCAGCTGTGGGTACATTTTGCAGTCGCACAATTTTAATTTGGCTTTCTCGACAATCCTTGAATAAGTTTCGACTGTTAAATAGCTCTGTCGTTTCCCTTGGTCTTCCTTTTCGATAACTTTGTGCTTTACAGTTATGTGGCGTTTCAGTCCACTCTTGCTCTTGCATTTCTTGTGGCAATGTTGACATACAATGCTTTCGAGTTGAACCTGTCATCGGTGCAAACAAAAAGTTCGCGTTGATAGCGTTTAGTTAAGAGTTAGCTTTCATTTATAAAAATAAGGATACAATCCAAGCACAATCAACAAAGTGGTCAATAATAATAAAATTGCTGATTAAGATAAGTATTTCGCACTTAGTTCGCAATAAAAAGACGGTTTCAAGCTTGAGCACAAATCAGAATTGATCGAGTGACGGGTGATCTTTTCCTTGCTTACGCTAAAACATTTGATTTTGAGCAGATTTAAACTCTTACTTCATCGGCAGCTTCTTCAAAGTGTTAATCGATTTCTTCTTCATCTAAAATTTCTAAGACAGCGTCGAAATCGTCTCCAAACAAAAATAAATCGATCATCTCAGCCATGTTTATCTTGATGTGTGCACGGTACTGGTCACGTGATGGTACGGTTCAACCTCAAAAGCGAAACAATAGGCCGGCCCTTTGAAGTTAGCCGGCTTTCCAAACCAGTCCCCTCTACTAACTATGGTCAAACTGACAAATGAATACAAGAACTGTCCTGAATAGTCCTGATGTGACATTCATGTACTGCTGCCTTAATTTGTTGACATTATATACTTGAAAATATTTAGAGCTAGCAGAAGTAAGAACCCTCTGTTAAGACCTTCTGAAAGTTTGTCACAGCTAGTATCATCTTTAAAAACTAAAACCAATCCTAATGTAGACTCTCTTGTTTCCTGGTTATCATGAAGTTTGCCAGAGATGAATTTTTGAGAAAAGGGTGATATCCTTGCACAAAATAACTTGAAGTTGGTATTTTGAACAAGTATTATTAGAATTTAAATGTTCAGCACTGTTTTATGGATCTGTTAATTTTGGAATTTTTGTTAATATTCTTCATTTCCTTTAGATGTTGATGATTTTGTCTCTAAAACATACATTACACGGACAGTGAAACTTGGGGATCCTTTTTCTTTTGATTGCCCACCACATGGTGGCAGTTATGGTGCTTCTTATACTTGGGCAAATAAGGAAAAAATCCGGCTTAACAGAGGAGAACATGTAGCCATAACCCCAGTTGGTACACTACACATCATGTTCATCACCCAAGCTGATGTGGACAAAATCTCAGCATTGGAAGGAATTGCTTGTACCATTGTTGCAGCAAATGCCATCTACCAATCTGGCCTTCTGACTGTGACTAGAAGCAGTCCAGGTGAAAATAGTTATTATAATATTTTACATCTTTCTAATTTTATTTATGCTCACAGTGCTTTAGTTTTTATAAATGTACAAAATGTGTCCTAGCTTACCATGGAGCTGTCAATATCTCAGAGAAAGAGCAGAGGTGTTTTTAAACTAGTCTGTTTACAGACCCAGATGCCTCAGATGAGCATACATATAGTACTGGCTGTAGGGATAGCAGTACCTAAACACGCACAAATTGTATGCAAGATGGCGGATTTATGTGCAAGTTATGCGTGCGTAAAATTTTACACAAACTATTTCACGTAACTTAAAGTACACGCAGTCTGCTTGTAATTTGACTTAAGTAAGAATTACCGTGTCCATTACATGTGGCTTGCATGTATTTTCCACCTAGCTGTGAACATGAGTTCAACAGTGGAAGTTAGAATCTCAGTCAGTGTATTTCAATGTTTGAGAAATTGAGCCTTGCGTGTGTGTTCTTGGAATAAGGTTTTATCGTCGGATTGCTTTCCCCTTTTAAACTTTTTCCCCGCATTTCAAACCACGCTAAGTGAAATTTCCTTTATAGGGGTATACCAGATTCGATTGATTAAAAATCAAAAGTTTTACTTTTAATGAGTAAACGATCGATGGAAATGCTTGAGATCATGTGACATAACCAAATTAACCAAAGTCAGAACCTGTGGTGCTTTGGTTTAGACATTCAATTTGCTAGCTTAGTTTGAGCAATGGCACACAGTACAAAAGCAAAAGGTTAGATTCCAGTGTAAACGGGATTACTTCAAGCATTCATGTCAATATTCAAGAAGGAAGTTTTATACACTTTCATGCACGTAGGGTTTACAAGTGGGTCTTGTTTATGTTCCGCTACGAGTAAATGTGTGTTATTTTGAATTCTGTTCCCATGATTGTTTCCACATTTTTAAAAATGCAATATATTGGTTAAAATTATCCCCCCCCAGCAATACAGTCTAGATCAACAGAATTGTATTTTAACAACAGCAAAGTAAAACTTTTAATAAAGCTAGACTATTCAGTAAAGTATGACTCACATGTTTTTAATATTCTAAAAATTACACGTATGTACTTAGTGTGCATAAAAATCAAACTCAACAGCAAGTGTCATGAGAATTTAAAACATTTCTTTCTCTGGTTAAACTTAAAACACCAAGTGTTTAAAGGTGAAACTGGATGCTGCGTGGAATGAAGTAGCGAGTGTTTAAAACCACGACACAGTTCATTGATGCTCGCAGGATATTTTATTTTAGGTCGACAGACTAAGTTTGTTTGGGCAAAAACATTGATGCCTTAGACCACGAAGGTAATATGCTGTTGGCACAAAAGTCTTGGTCTTATATTCAGATCAAGGGGAAGGTGATAAAGGCGAACACACAATCATGCGTTTTAGCATGATCCTAAAATAGATTGTCAGTGCGCTCATTCACGAGCAAAAATGAAATGGTTAGAGTAAAATGAAATGAATGACAGGGTAGCATATCTTTACTCTTACGTGTAATTTATAATTATTGTCGCTTAATTTCACTTGTTCAAACTAATCACGAAATGAAAGTGAAATGTAAACAAATGCAAACATAAGGTGAGAAAGCCAATTTGTGATGTTCAGATGACAGATATGCAAGCAAAAACCTTTTGATGAAATTTTGAAATACAAAGTCGAAATTGTATGTTCTTCGAAAACCAGCAGTGCTGTTAGACGTGCAAGATTTTTCTGAAAGAAAAAGCCACCTATTACTTCGGCTAGTAATTGATATTCAGCAGTAAATACTCTGCCCTCTTTTACACGAAACTCTGCGAGTAAAAATTAATTTCACATGCACTATGAAGAATTTGCATGTAATTTTTTACACGTATTTTTGTGTATTTCTTTTACTTGCACATGACATGCACATAATTTGTGTAAATTGCATGAAATATGTTACATTTACACTCATGAAACATGTCTGTAATGCTGCTGTTCCTTAAGCCAGTATACTTAACAATTATTCCACGAGCGCGCGTTGGATATGAGATGATAGATCGCCAACGAGGTGCGTAGCGCCGAGTTGGCTATAATCATCTCACATCCAACAAGCGCGAGTGGAATAATTGTTTTTATTAAAAACGCCCCCAAGATATTAGGCAAGTCTTTACATTAGACAAATTGTTTAGCTCCCTTTTAATTTTAAGCTGACGCGTACGCCTACCATATTTGTAGATTATGGTATATTGGCTCATATACCATAATGGCTAAGCCAATAAAAAGTCTTGAATTGCATTATCCAATGATCCAGTTTTTAATAATGTACATATAGATGTATCTTATGTTATAACAACATTGCTGCATTAACAAATACATAAACTACATAAAAGCTAATTTATACTAATATTAATGAATTAATGGATGAATTTTTAAAGCGTATGATGGAAAAAGAAATAAACAGTTTTTGTATAGCCTGCCATGAGTCTCCTATGGAGTAGCTCAGTGCTAGAGCATCTGATGTATCAATTAGAAGGTCACAGTACATGTAGGTTTGATTCCTATTGGAGCGCTTGGCATTCTTTTTTCTCTGAGAATGCCCGTGCTATTCTCTGAATATATCAGCATTTGTTTATTGTTGTTTCTTTTGCTTTTGTCATTGTTATCATCACTACTGTTACTATAATTATTATCATAGTTTATATCATTAACTAAGTACATGTAAGTACATGTGTACATATATGCGTGTAGGTTTAGCGTTATTACGGTACCGTTTATAATTGTATTTATTTCTTTCGTGTTTGATATTTAGTTGACCCTGGGACACAAAAAACACCTTCCTGGGAAGTAAATTCATTGTCGAAAGTCTTGAAGTAGCTGTTGAGGGAAGAAACAAGACTCTTTACTGCCTGGCTGTCGGAAGGTGATCTAGCTATAGAATGATGGTTTGCTAAAAGAAATTTAAACCCTTTCTCTCCCAAGATCTTGATATCAGTTATTTCCAGTCATTTTTGTAATCTCATCAGCACTGGCATGTTCTTGTACATTAAATTTTGCAGAATGTTTTTTTTTTCTGACAGATTTGTGAATCACTAATTTCAAGGTTAAAGTTTTCAAATCGGTTGCGTTTTTATTTTGTTTGGAACAAAAAGTATCATGATGGATTTCTCTGTTTTTGATGACATTGAGCGCCATACAGTGTGATTTGATTAACCTAAACCACTTTTCCCTCAGAGATCTATCTTGTATTCTGACATGATCGCCAATGATTTTTGTGCTCTTTATGGTGTAGTTTTTCCATACTGTTCTGACTATGAGTTCCAGAAGTGATGGAACATGTAACTTCTCCCTTAAATATCCAAACATTATCCATCGAACAGGTAATGAAAACACTCAAACTTATTAAGTAGAAATTATTTACAAAGTAATGTGTAACAGTTAGAGAGGAGAATAATGTTACAAGTAACAATCAGATCTCAGTAGTTAAACGGTAAAGACAAGTATCCTTGGAGTTACTATTTCTAATACTCAATACTTTATCTTTAAAAACTCCGAGGCCTGCTCCCAAAATAACTTGGAAGAGAGATGGTCAGAAAATTACAAGTGGGCAAAATAGCTATGACATCCCAGACTTATTCTTTGGACGGCTGTTGATTATCATGGACGTAAAGAAAGACAAACATGAATCTACCAAGTACACATGTGAGGCAGAGATTTCAGTGAACAGTGGGAACCCTCTGAGTCACAAAATAAATCTGAAAGTTGAAGGTATGCATGCATGGTAATGCACATGGTACATGTATGTTGATTGTGCAGTCAACTCTTTTTCCAGGGGACACCCTTGGGAATTATCCGTTAGTAAAGCTGTACAATTATTCCCATGAGCAGACACTAAAGAAACAGTGCGAATGTCCACCATGACGAATGTGGCCATAACGTGGCACTACAAATGTAATGTCGGAGTATTGATAATATGAAATAAATGGACGCTTTGTTTTTTAATTACTGAGACTTGTGGAAATTTGACAAAACCAGTCCCCACTGTTGTGTTCTGTCAAAGATGGTATTTTTGTTGATTTGCAATTTTAAGACAATTTTCAGCGCAAAGTCAACCATTATGTACTGTGTCTGCTTATGAGAGAGCATAAACAAAAGAAAATCCAATTTTTTACTTTCAAAAGTGTCCCTGTCTGCTCATGAGAGATTGTCTGCTTACAGGAATGTGTAAATACTTAGACCTCGAACAAAAATATTGTAAGCAAGAAAGGACTTTTTCTTTTTCAACAGACATGTCTTGTAGGCGCAACTAAACATGTAAACGTAATGGGGGTAGAGAGCATAACTTGGAGAATTTTAGTAGTTTCTCCCTCCTCCGGTGTTTAACCATTATTTTTACACCTCGATATCATGAGTAATTCTCCTTAGATTGTTGGCCAAAATGACACTGGCAAATTTGACAACCATTTGCCAAAATCGTGAAATCCACGAACATTCACTTGGTTTGAATAAATTTCGTCAAATCTGCCATCTTCGCAAATGGGCGCATTTCTGGACATAAGTACTCACAAGAAAGAGAGAGAGAGAGAGTTAAACCAGGCTCAGTGAAAACATGGAAAAAAATTATTTGATCCTTTACCTCCAGACATCAGTATGCATATTCTCCATACTGCTCCCTATACATATTTTACAAGGTGCTGACAAGGAAAATTGTTGAAGAATCAAAAGCACCTTTATTTGGTGATCATTTTCTTAGTTCCCATGACCTTAATGTGTGATTCAGGGATGATATTGCAAGGAGAAATTAAATGCTAATCACTCTCAGGGGTTAAAAGGTTAACGTTGACGTGTCGAAGGTTGAAAAGTTTCTGTCAGTACTATAAGCTAGAGAATAAATTTTTTTCTTCTTTGGCTAGCCGCTCCGCGGTGGCACAACAAAGCTCCCGATTCGAAGTTAGAGGTAGACATTCAAGGGAATGGCTCGTTGCTTTGCGATGTATATGCTGATCCTGTACCATCTTTCAAGTGGTACAAAGATGGAAATAGAATTCTCTCATCTAAGTAAGTAAACACTGGCTGGGGTGGTGACTTTTGTACTGAGACATGCACTGTTTAGAGGTGGAGCCCTCTGGTATGCACCCTCCGGTATGTACCCTCTGGTATGCACCCTCTGGTATGCACCCTCTGGTATGCACCCTATGGTATGCACCCTATGGTATGCACCCTCTGGTATGCACCCTCTGGTATGCACCCTCTGGTATGCACCCCTATTCTCGGTTTTCAGCTGACGTCATAAGTTTATGCAAATTTGGTTTCCGCCATGTTGGTGCCCATGCGAGGTGTGAAATTATATGGAAATGTATGCCATTTCTGAGCGCTCGCGTTCAAAGTCTTCAAATAATTCATCTTTCCAATGGATATTTCCCAAGAAAACGACCCAAAATCACAAGGTCAGATACCAGTGCTTTCATCCTACGCAAATAACCTCGAAAGCCACGTCCGAGAGCGCTATTTGAAGAAAATTTCTGTGGTTGGCGTAGATCCAGCGGCCATACCGAGCGAGCAGTTCAGTTCAGAATGTTTGCCTCCTATAGAAGTCTCGGACTTGCTGTCCTATTTAGTTTTGGAGACAAGCTATTACACAAACAAGCAGTTCAAGGCCTTCAAAAGTTTGGAGGCGTACAATCAGATGGTTTCTGGATTTGTTGCGTCAGTTCAAGGGAAAGAAATAGCGGGCAAGATTGTTGTTGTGGCCAAGGTGAGACATTCGCAGCGAATGAACGATCCTCTTGTGAACATTTGGATCATTGTAGAAAAGGACGGCACCATTATTTCTGCCCATTGCTTAGGCTGCAAGGCAGGACTAGCTGAATCCTGTTCCCATGTAGCGAGCGTGATGTTTTACATCGAAGCTGTGACACGGATTCAAGGAAAGCTCGCCTGTACTCAAACAAAATGCACGTGGATTTTGCCAACATATGTCAACGAAGTACCATATGCAAAGGTAAGGGACATTGACTTTTCCTCGGCAAAAAAACTCAAAAGCTCGCTTGAACAGAAAATCGAGACATCACATCAAAATACTGGCGAAGGAAGCAAAATCCTGGACGAACGGTGTGATCAAACATTTATATCTAATGCGATTCCATCAGATGGGGAAATGCAGCAGGTCTATGCCAAGCTAAACGCTTGCAAAATCAAAGCTGTAGCACTTAGCTTAATTGATCCCCATGCTGACCAATTTATTGATGAAAGCCGCACACTGCCAATCATTCCTGATTTATTTGAAACGAAAAATCTTGAGCTGGATTACCCGGAATTAATCAAAATGTGTGTTGAGGTAACATTGGGTGTTTCTGAGGAACACATCAGAAAAGTAGAAATCAGCACACGAACTCAAGCAAGTGGTTCTGGTTTTTATAGACATCGTGCTGGTAGAATTGGTGCATCTCAGTGCTTTTCAGCCTTTCACACAAACCTTGCCCAGCCCTCCCAGTCTTTGATAAAGACAGTTTGTTATCCAAGCCTCTATAAAGTCAACACTAAAGCTACGAGGTATGGGCAGAAGCACGAAGTCGATGCCATAAAGGCATATGAAGCATCCATGAAAGCTCGTCATGTGAACTTAGAAGTCAAGAAGTGCGGGTCATTCATCAACCAAGAGAATCCATTTCTTCATGCCACTCCTGACTTTCTCGTGTCATGTGACTGTTGTGGAAGTGGATGTGGGGAAGTTAAATGTCCAGTAGTCATCATTGACAGCAACTTTGATGACTATGTTCAACATAAAAATTCCTGCCTGGAAAAAGTAAATGGGAATTTACAGCTGAAACAGAGCCACAGCTACTACTATCAAGTACAGCAGCAGCTTTTCTCAGTTCCAGATCTTCAGTATGATGACTTTGTGGTGTATGCCATTGATAAGGCAAAAAAAACTCACTTGTTTGTGCAGCATGTATATCCAGATGTGCAGCACTGGAACTCTGTTTTGCCTAAACTAGAAACTTTCTGGAGAATATGCATTCTCCCAGAGATTTTGGGACGGTGGTACACCTGAAGGTGCACACTACCACCTACATTACCGAGCAAGGATGCCATTTGTTTTTGCCGAAGAGAAAGAGACGAGGACAGCATTTTGTGTAGTAACAGTGACTGCCCTTATCAAAGGCTTCACCCTTCTTGTCTCTCTCTCACCTCCATTGCAATGCCAAAGACCTGGTACTGCCCTCACTGCTGCAGACTGCCTCAGTTCAAGAGGAAAGGGAATACCAGAAAATCCCCAAGACCTACTGTTGTGTCAGATCAAGCAGTAATGAAACATGACAGCATTTGTATTTGCAAGGCAAAGCCTACCCCTACAGACAAGTTAGTTGAGTGCCATGGAGAAAGCTGCACAAATGGAAAATACTTCCACCTTGCTTGTCTTGGTTTGAAGCGATATCCAAACAATCACAGAACAACCTGGAAATGCCCTCCATGCAAAAAGGTCACCCCTGCCCAAGCTAATGACACCTTTATCACTTGTTCTTCTTCATCAGATTCCTCCAGTAGTGAGGATGAAAGTGATGTTGTCATTACGAAAGTCCTCCAGGGTGAAACTGGTAAGACCAGTGCATTAGCAAATCTATCGGACAACCATTTTGATTTAATTGTTAATCCTACTGGATGGCTGGACTGTCATATCATCCAACAAGCCCATGTATTATTAAAACAGGAGAATCCGACAATCGCAGGTTTTCAGCGACCGACACTTGGCCCCGTTAGAAATTTTGATGTTGTTAGTGGTGAATTCGTTCAAATTTTGCACACTGGGAACGATCATTGGGTGTGTATTAGCTCAATAGGATGTGTGCCTGGACATGTAAACCTTTTTGATAGCCTCTATCATGACTCAGTCATTATTCAAGAAGTAGAGGAACAAACAAATGATTTATTAGGGGGACGCTTGATTGCTCTTGACCCAAAGCCAGTGCAGCAACAAACAAATGGCAGTGACTGTGGGGTTTTTGCAGTTGCATTTGCTACCTGCTTGGTCTTTGGAGTAGACCCCACATATATAAATTTTGATGTTCAAGGTATGAGACCTCATTTGGCAGCATGTCTAAGAAGTGACAGAATCAGCTTGTTTCCTTCATTTTGAAAACATATGCCTATTTTTCAACATGAAAAGGAACATGGAAAATCCTCTGTAATTTTGTATAATATAATTTTGAGATATTTCAGTTTTGAATCTGTGGCTTTGAGTTAAAGCAATTCAGACAAAGCCTTCTCATAGGATATCTGGCAGCTATTGTGTGGTTCCAGAAAATATCCATACCTCCCCCATGGAAGGTTTTTTGTTTGAACCCACCCCCCTCCTCAAAATTTCTAATGACCTTCCATGGGGTGGGTATAGATATTGTCTAAAAACACACATTCCCACCTCCCTAGGATGTAGCCTACAGGCCCTTACTTGGCTGTAGCTGTGAAAATATGTGAAAAACAGAAAATATTGTAATGATGAAACTGTTAAAGCCTGCAAATTTTAAACTGAACCCCCAATTTTTACATCCTAAGTATATCCCTGGCTAAGACTATGTACACTACAATTCACAATTACATAAATTTTGCAATCTAGTCCTACCCCACTAAGGAAGAACAATAACATGTGAACTGCATATAATGAATGAATGTTTATTTATTTTTTAATTTTCATTCCTTGGCTGCCTCATTTGCTTAATGAAACTGGTGGCAACTTGACAACTAATTGTAATAATCGAGACCAGAGGCAGTTCAATAAAACTTTTGCAGTTGTAATTCAAAAGTGTATGTATTGTCTCAGAGGTTGAAAACAATAGCTATGGTTGTCAATTACACTTGTAAGAGTTTTATTGAATTGAACCCTGAATTACATTCAGACATATTAAGTTTCCCTTATTTAGTTGTTTTTTGTTTGTTTCAAAAGGCGAAATTCAAAGAAAATGTTATACCTAAACATAAAAGGGAAAGGACTTTTAAAAGGGCAGAGGTCGTTCATTTTACAGGGGAAGTAAATTCTGTTGTAAAATGAGGAAATCCAGTGGCCAAAGTGATGATATAAAAAATCTTTCATATTTCATATCCAAAATCATACCACACATTGGATCTACTGTAAATCCTCTATTAAGCCAGCCCTCTTTAGAGGAAGAAATTTATGAAACCACCCACAAAAAGATACCTTATACATGGAACTTTAGCCACACCTTTATTTTGTGATTTTGAGGTTCACAAATAATTTTCCATGACATTTAAATTTAGTGATTGTGTGAAAATTCTGTATTTTGAGTCATTTTAATGTCACATTTTTGAGTGAGAGGATCTTTGCTCTTAGCAATGTTATGCAAAAAGTCTTTGAACTAAGAAATGATTTTAAAAATTCACACATTTTCAACAGCCCAGTTGCATGAAATTGGTTTAAAAAGCTACTTATGTAGCTTAAGGTCAAATATTCAGATTTAAGTTAACGCCCACAATTTACTTTCTTTTG
>NC_142523.1:7792923-7807923 GCF_964205215.1 Stylophora pistillata
TAAGAAGTTTATTTTTCTGTGAAGTCTGCAAAGAGAAATCTTTTCTCAGGTACCCGAGGCTTTTGCACTGCGGGTAGTGCCTTTGACAGCCTGGTACCAGGTTACTTTTGCTGGCAGTGCATAAAAACATTCGTTTTCAGAACCTTTGGAGTATAAGCTTTCCAGTTATATAAAGTTTGTTATGGTTTGGATTAAAACTGTGATTGCTACATGCTATACAAAAAGTGCGCTTTTTTCAGGTAAAGCCCCACCTTAACTTTGTTTTATAAATTTAGTTTGAGGGCCACTAGTTACTCAGTTGAAGCGCTGTCCCGTGTTACCCTCGTTAAATGAAGTTGATTGATTGATTGATTGATTGATTCTGATATTTCATTACTACTTTATGTAATTGTTTTAAGAAACCAGTCAGGTTTTCTCTTGTGTCTCATCGGTGAATACCATTAAGTCCTATTACCCCAGCCTTGAAAACATCCATCACTATCGTATTTTCCCTTTATATTAAGGTACCATACCAACCCCAACATCACTACCGACAACTTCCGAGGTGACAAAAGTGTCCAAGGCCCGGCCGAAGGTTTCCACTACCTCAGAAAAGCAATCGACGACAACAATCTCACCGTCTAAAGTAAGAATGCATTTGATCATAAAACACGATAGACAGCCCATAAGCTTTCTTTAGTATGCGCGAGGAAACTTCAGAGTATAAAGGTTGTAACATATTGTGCTTCTCGTCAACAGAGTGCTGTAGTGGCCAGTCCTGATCCTAACCAAGATCGAAGATCGGGTGGAAAATCATCCCCCTTGGCCCTCATCGCAGGTGTTACCGTCGCCATTCTGGTTATCCTTATATTTATTGCCCTCCTGATTTATCGACACCGACACTCACTGTAAGTAAGTTCAATTATTTGAAGAGATTTACCATTGAGCAAACCTCGAGTTGATACGCTCTTGCCAGGTTTTCCGGTTATCTTTCGAATCAACCTCATTTTCAAGGCACCCTTGCCTAATTTTCCAAGGAGAGCCCGCTGGAACGCTATCATTGGCCACTGATGTAGTTTAATAAATGATGCTATTAATTCTTTTGGCAGGGAGAAGTCCAACTCTGGTAGAGAAAGCGAAGAGAAAAGGGTACGTATAAAGACTTTGGCCTCTAGCTGCTTTTCAATTCCTAATTTCAACTTTTTTTTTGTTGTGTTAGAAAACAGTTATAAGAAGTTTGGACGAAATTAGATCAGATGGGCCTGAAAACGAGGATCATTACAGAACACTTACACTTGGAGAACCAGGTGAGTAAAAGCACCTTTTACTTTTATCAATTCTCTCTCAGTCTGTGAGCTCTCCTTCAAGACTGCAGCAACGAAAAGAACCATCTATAAATTTTTCGGAAAATGGCTTTTGCCATCATGGATTCCTACAGGAATATGATAGATCGAGTTAAAGATTAATGACATAAATGCTTTATTCTGTACACATCATGAAAGAGACGAACTATTCCGACCTATAATCTTACATTTTTTGTACTTTTAGCTGTTTATGCATCAGCGCCTGTTCGCAATGGAGAAGCACACCAAGGGAATTCCAGAAAAAATAATGATGACGAGAGACATTTGTACGCTCCTTTGAATATTTCTGTTGGAAAAAACATCTATGGTCACAGAAACAGCCAGGAAATAGTTGCCAAAGATGCGCGGCCTAAAATAAATGGCCCTATCAGTGTGAACCAATGTGTTTATGATCTCATGGAGGATATACTCAAGGAGCCTTTAAAAGGACCCGCTGAGGGTGATGAAAATAGCACTGAACCCGTGTACAACGTTTTGGAGGGGTCGTGTCTTGATGTGTCACAAAGCCCAGCCCTCTTTGGTATCACGTCAGACTCCACAGAAGACCTTGTTTACAACTACGTTGACGATGGCAATGATCCCATGGGTAACGTCTTATAGGGACTATCTCTTAACGGCGCAGAAGAATCAAGCCATTATGCTGCAACGGGCCCTATGGAACCTGTTTACAACACTTTAGAGGCACCCGTCGATGACAATGATGGTGACCCTGTGTACAACGTTCTAGAGGCTACTGAAGATGAAGGAGGCCCTCGCCATCAAAGTGCTATGTTTACAATAGGACCAATCCATCCTAACTTGTAAAAATTCAAACCAAATATTTCAGATAAAGAAAATTACTTGAACATTGATATTACGACTGAGACAGTTATGATATTCTTGAGGAAGATCCAATCAGAAACGCTTTGTTTGGCGGTAGTAGACAAGGCTCCGTGAAAAAAGAAAGACCTTTGCCTCTAATACCGGCCAAGCATTTTAAAAAAGAACAGTCAGATTGTCAGAAGTAGTTCCGATATTAGAACAATGTTTGCGGTAGATAACTATAAGCTGAATAACACTTTGATCACAGTCATAGTTTGGATTAATTCAGACGGTATGGCCAGTGGAATAAAAGCAAGATGAAATGGCTCTCAATTTCAATGTCGAACCCAACAGAAAAGTAACACACGCAAAGGGGTGATATTTCACAGTTTCTTTGCCCGATTTACATCTTCTTAATGTCAAAAAAGGGAAAGGTACCTAATTGTACTTATGTTATATTGACGTAGAGAAGTCCGGAAACTTAACTTAGGGTTAGGGTGTAAGAAATATATGACTGGGATAAATTAATACTAGTATTCTATCGCTACGAGAACTTGGTTAAAATCCATGACTACAGCTTGAAAAGTTATACTGCGTCAATCAAATGTAATTCATGTTGTAGAGCTTAACTTAGAACTCTTTCGGTAGACTGTAATATGTGATTGATAAATAAACAATAAACCTAGCCCTATCGTATTTTGAAATGGCTCGATCTAGTCGCTTGGTTGCTACTCACTCAACAGCATACCCTTCCCCCAAAACCTCTTTCTTAAATTGAAAAATCTGTCAAGGATTTCCGTGGTATTTACCTAAAACGCTCGATCAGAACTTCCTCAAACATATACATATTAAAACAGACTTCCATGTCACTCCATACCAAAACCTTCCTAGCAGGGGGAGGGTCGGTCCGATTCCCAGGGTTCAACAAAAACTTCCGGAAGACAAACTATATCTAGGGATCTGACTGCCTGAAACTAAAAGAAGAATTAAAGTTTTTTTTTTAAGAAATTACAACACTTTTTTTCTTTGTAGAGTTAAAGTGTTTGTAAATGCAAATTGCCCTTTTTCTGCTAGTTATGCTGCTATATGCTGATGGCAGTTTTAATAGTGAAATCTATAAACTGGGTTATCAAAAACATCGACATATCGTTAGAATCTTAAACACTGGGAAAAATTAGAAATGGGGCCATAGTGATTTGAAAAGAAGCTAACAGTCTGGAGTAAAAACCAACTTTGCATTAAACCAAGTCACAGCGTATGTTTGGCCGACGTCTTGTAATTACTTCTTAAAAACTGGGAAAATAGATAATGGGGCTATAGATTTGAGAAAAGGAGCTAACAGTCTGGAATAGAAACCAACTTTACATGAAATCAAGTCATAGCGCGGTTTTGGCCGTCGTTTTGTGATAGTTGTACTTTGAAGTAAATTCGTATTTTTAACGCTTTAACTCCAAGAAATGATTAACATGTAACTTCTCCCTATGATTTCCATCAAGAGATTATAATCTCTTGTATCCATACAATATCCACTAGATTGGTAATGAGATTATTCAAACTTATCAGCTTAAGTTGTTATCTTGATTTTACACCAAATTCTCGCAACCAAATTACGAGGAAACGTGTAGCAGTTAGAGGTGAGAAATAACAATCAGATCTTTGGAGTTATAGGGTTAAAGAAAACGAAACAACTGTATTCACTCTCGCACCTTGGAAGGAAGTGTATCAACCAATAATGTTTGAAAAACGTACGCTTTAGGAAAGGTTTTCTGTTAGGTGAGGACCTTTATTTGCATAACTTTGTCGAAGCTTTTTGCTTTAAAATTATCGAGCACGTTATCGTTGGCGAACGAGATAACTCTTCTGTCTTGTAGGCTCATTCTTTGCAGCAAGTATAGTGATACACTCGACTTCAAACGCCGGAAAGTTAGTTGGTTCGATACAGTGGCATTTTGAGTTCTGTCTTTTCGAACTTAAAAATCCGAAAATATGAAAATTTGTGATATAGAGCTATTGGTGGTTCTTTTAATTTGGGAGATTGTTTTCACAATGACAGCGGATCTCGAGATTACCAGAAGAAAAGGGAGAGATTCATTCAAAAGTCGTTCCTCGTTACTTTGTGTCAAGTTCATCAACTGTAAGATATTCAACGCTGAAGCAACAAAACATGCCGATGACTGTGCCTATTTATGCCCCAAAATTATTCGACATTTGGTTTTTACAACGAGACTTGGGGTTGCCGAGAGAACGAGAAAGTTCGTACTTTATTAGGTGAGTAAAATTCCACGAAATTTGTGAAATTTCATACTGAAAAAAGAATTCATTTTCAATTTCAAGGTAAGTTTTCCAAATAAATTTCCGCAAGGGTATTCGTCATGGCATGCATTTTGCATAAATTATGCGCACTAAAGATCATTAAAACCCGTGAGCTCTTAAAAATTAAACTCGTTTTTATGTAGCCGTCCTTAATTTTGTCAAGAGAGGATGTCAGCATCCATCGAACAAATTTGAAATATGGTGGCAAGTCGGCCAAGATTTGTTTTCTCTGCTACTTTCATATTTTGTAGCCCAATATGTCCTTATAACTGTGGCGTAGTTTTTTTGGGAAAGTTTCAGTTTTCGAGAAATGATCTTTTTCGTTCGACCGCTCGAATATGCAAATTTTCACCGTGAATATTACCCGAGTTGTGTGACCTCGTGTAATGAATACACTCCAATATACATGGTGTGCCTACTTGTCGCTACCGTCTACTGGCAAAATCGCTACAATTTGTTAAAAAAAATTTAGCATAACCTTCATACCTTGTTTAATTATGATTTTATTAGCTGTTTCGATTATTATATTACGTCTGGGTATTACTTTTTTCCAGCAGAAGCCCAGGTGTTGCATTGTGTTCTCCCCTCCCCCATTTTTTTTATAAGCTTGTCACGCAATAATTGATACCGAAACTAATGAATATTTACCTTGTATAGAGATTTTTGTTTATGTTGAATAGGCCATTTTACTGTTGTGTACTTAGTTGCCAAGCCTTTGATTCAGAGTGAGGCTGAAGGTGACCTTGTTGTGATAGAGACCTGTATCTACTTAGCATGATAACAAAGTGATTTACATTTGAAAGGCAGCAAGGTTTGTATCATAACAAGGTCAACCCTAGCCTCACTCCCATTCAAAGGCTTGGCAACCAAGCACACAACTGTAAAATGGACTATTCAAAATATAAGAATGTGTGCTTTTTGTGGTCACTAATCGTTGTTTCAGTGGCCGCGAAGCAGTTAAAAGCGGGTTGTTGCTTTAACGCTACTGAAATTTATAGTATATAGAGACAGGAGAGCAAAGCGCGATGCTCTGGGAATAAAATGTTACGTGATATCGGAATTAGTTTTCTTCAAGAACGAGTTCATCCCGGTTGCCATGCCACATGATTCCAGGGTAAAATTTATTCCAAACGAGTAACATTTTAATAAGTTTATTTGGGTTTTCATTTCAGAACGAAACATTTATTCTGGACGAGCTTTTGTACCTGAATAATGTAAACGCTATACGAAACTCATATCTGCAAAGAAAAAGACAGAAAAGGACATAAAAACTTATTTTTACAGGAAAAATTATCTCGCATGTAAACGCGGTACCTTAACTACTTTGCACTATCTGTTAATATTCTTTGCATTGTGATACCATCAAAACAATTATGTACAAATAAAACAAGAGTCAGTGCCGTGCATGATTGCATGGCAGATGGAATCTATGGCGTCCTTCTGAAGATCTTGCAGGACCATTTCTCTTTCCTCAGCCTGTTGGTCTTTCTGGGTTTCAGTTCAACATCTTGAGTACCTTTTTTCTTTGCTGTCTCCCGCGTAGCTTGCTATTTGCCGAGATGTCAGGTATTCGTCTACTTTAAAAATTGATTCGCCACTTGGGAGTCTTGCCTTTCGCAAGACAGATACAGGATCCATCTTGTGACCAGTTTGATTACCAGCGTTATAAATGTCAAGCAAGTAGCCTTTCTGTATTTTGGATAGTCGCTTGTAATGCTTGGAACTTTTAGGGGCCCATCCCATTTTCAATGAAGGTTCACCGCGTTCAAGGTTACCAGCTTTATCAGAGACATAAGGCACATTAGTCGATGCTCCTTCTTCAAGTTGAGCTGCATATTTTAACATAGCTTTGTCGTAAAGGGTTTCACGCTCTACAACATATTGGTGTTTACCGCAATCAAGGTGGTTCCAAAGGGATGAAAGTCTTTGGTACGACTTAATACAGCTCTCCTCTGTACAAAGAACAAGCTCTGGTCCTCTGAGTCGGAATCTGTTTCCACTGGTGTGTCAGTTATCTGATCACTTGGTGAGTTGCTTTTATCTGAAAATCTTCGTCTCACTGTAACGTCAGTGAATCATACATTAGAACAGTGTGTGGGTGTGGCTTTGTTAAGCGTGGGAAACTGGTAATAAGTAGGAATATCAAGGTCACTCCAAGGTAACCATTTGTCAGGTCTAATGTTGTACGCTCTCCAAACTCGACCACCCTCTCCGCTAAATGCCATATTATTGAGGAAACTAATTTTGCAAACGGGGGTAAGTAGCCTACTTATCGGAGCCAGGTTGTATGAATTTTCCAGATACCTTGAGTATTTTCCGTGAAACACGCTTGCCAATTCCCCTATCGCCTTTTGGAATCGACGTAACCCTGCCTTCACCAAGGCTGGACACTTCTTTTGGCACTCTACATCTATTATTGAAACCGCGACTCCACCCAACACCGAGATTTGATCTATGACTGGGGCAAATTGTCAAATCCTCGATATCTCTCGGCGTCTTGAAGATGCCGGCTCGCGACAAAATCAGGTCAACTTCATTTTCTGGATCTGAAAACTTGCAACTCCGCAAGTGGCTTGAGATCCCTTTTTTACAACTCCGCAGGGGAACGACTTGAGACTTATAGCTTCGGTCTTCTCGATAACTAAAACCAAAAGTTCCACCAGCGAAAAATTTAGATGAACAGCAAATCTCCTTTTTTTACCATATAAGATGAGACGCTTCTACAACAGATCAACACGCTAAATTAGTATGTAGCTTGTCAATCAAATTGACTTGTAAACATTCTCTGACTTACTCCGGCAAAGGAATCATTGATGAATCTGGACATTTTATTTTCCTGAATACAGAAATTCCTGGAAGGTTTTTCTAGATGTCATGCAAGGAGGAAAAAAAAAATCTCTTGGTATTTCGGAGGTTGATCCATCTTTGAATTTATGTGTCACGCTTGTCACGCAACCGATAAAATAACTGGAACTCAGCTCTGGGTAGAATGTGGTAGAGCATGACGTGATCATCGAAACAGCTATTAAAATCCTAAATAACCATGGTAAGAGTGTTATATTAGATGTTTTTGCAAATTGTAGTGATTTATGTCCGTAAACGGTGGCGACAAGTAGGCATCATGTATATTTCAGTCACTAGCAAGTAAATTTTGCCCAGCTTTGGGTTCGTCTCACGTTTGAACAACACAAATACATAAGGAAAATTTTTACAGTGGCTTTATAACCATTCTTTTGTATTATAAAAGCCAGAAGCTCAGTAGATTCTGTCATATCGGTTAAAACTCCCTTTGTCTTGATGCTACTTTTCGACATAGAAAAAGTATGTCAGACAAAAATATTCACCAAAAAATAAATATTTCTTCGCCAGCTTCAATAATGACAAGAGATTAAGCTTAGATGATAAAACAAAGTATTATATATGTTGTCAGAACACTATGAAATAAAAACCCATGAAAATCTTGGGAATTTATGCATTGTAAATTTACAGATTTTTCACAGGATTTCAATGGTTAAATCAATGGCTTTTTCATGGTCTCAGTGCCATGAAAAAGACATGAAAAATCTCATGAAAAACCTGTGAAAATTTGCATATTCACGACCCATGAAACATTGTGTCAAGTGACCTAGAAGCCATGAAATACCTATGAAAATGGCATTTCATGGCCTTTTCAAAGGTATTGAAAAACTCATGAATTTCATGTGAAAAAAATTCATGGTGTTAAAATTCACTAAGTTTTAATGGGTTGTAGGAAATCATGACCCACGAATATCCTGTGAATATGTAAAAAATTCATTGATCATGAAAAATTTCCCTGAATTTTCATGGCCTCTCCATGGCATTTTCATGGCACATGAAAGTTAATAGCCAGTAAGGTTTCATGGGGTTCTTTGGAATATGCAAGAACCATGAAAATTCCTTGGAGACGCCATGAATTTGGAATGAAAAAGTCACCTCTGCACTTGTGCCAAAGACTATACTACAGTGTATATGTAGCTGTATGCTTGCAATACAATAAAACTCTTGTGTGCCAAAATTCAAACGTAAGCTGTCAAGCAACATTTAACTTTCATGTTGTACAGTTTGTTTTTATTGATTCTGCAAATTGAAATTCAAAGATTTCTACTCAATTTTGACTTAACCTTCTTGGGATTAAAGGGCTTAATTACAATTAAATAATTGATATTTGAGTCACAATCTTGTTGTAACTAACAATAAATTGTAATGAAGTTATCCTTAATTGTAGACTAAACAGCTGTTTGCCTTTCTTCACTGGGCTCGCAGTTGTCAAACCTGACTAAAATAATTCTGAAACCTTCAGCTTATTGATAGATTTATTTCATCGTAAAGCGTAAGCTTAAGAAATTGAGGCATGCAAGTGACCGATTCGATTCTCAGTTTTGATCACGTACCGAATATCACAATTTGTGCTCACCACAAACTTTCAAAATCGAAGCTTATAAATGACCGTTTGACCCTTGTATCGGCCAATAAATATGGGAACTGTTGTCCCTTCTTCTAACTCCACGGCGCCAACGACTGGCTCTCCATTTAGTACCACTCACGCTGTTCTCGTTTTCCCATTGAACAACAGTAAAACCCATCTTTAAGAGACGTTGATTAAGTAAATCACGAGCACGAGCACGAGCACGAGCGATCAATCGATGAAAAGCTCCTTTCAAAGCTGAGCGCCAAACGGAGTTTTCATTGTTTCCGAACACGAGTATGATCACGTGGACATTTTGGGAATTGTCATTGGCTAATAAATAGAATCCGCTGGCTTGCCCGATTGCATTCTCAACAGAAGCGAGAAAAAGTTACTGACTTCCTCGACCAGTACTCTGCGTTTGGACGATGCTTAACCTTGGATCCCATGTTTTGAAGATGATGTAAATAATAATGTGAACTCACTCTATGTAGAAACAACCGAGAAGAATCGAACGTACTACAAGTAAACGATTTGTGGGCAAAAGCTATCGAGGAAACAAAGACTCGAAACCCTGACGCGAGTCCTTCGCTTCTGATCTACTAAACTAGCGGCGTTGCCAACAGAGTCAGGTTCGTCTCAACGAAGAAACATTTGTACAAGAGAAGGAAGCGACTATGGTGCGCTGGAATTCTCGCCTACAAATGGATGTGCACATTCCAAAGCGTTCCATGTTTATGATTATGTTTATGTTTTATGATTTTGGCACTGATCTGTGGACATGAGACATTTACATCACAATAAAAACTTTTACGATTATGGAATCCAAGAAGTCTTTGAGGTTAGAAAGCAAATCTATTATTGACAATTAGCAATTAACACAACTGACTGCTACTTTATGAAAGAATGCCTATTTATGTTAAGAATTACTATAACTTAGTTTGAATAATAAATTTCATGTAAACATACATATACATGTATAAAGGCTGATAGTTTCGAAAGAAACTGTTTGGGGCTGCGTCGGTGGGAGTAACGAAATAATTTGAATATATCAACAAAGTTGAACTGGTAAATTGGCCACCGTAACGATTACAAAAGCTGACGTTTCGAGCGTTAGCCCTTCGTCGGAGCCAATAGAGGAATTGTGGGTTGTGTGTGCTTTTAAAGGCAGAGAATATGGAGCTACGTTATTGGTGGGAACATGGCAACGAAAAAAACAAGAATAAATTAGTGGAATGAAAAGCGTTCGTTGATCCCTGTGGGATTTAGACTGCCGGTTTGAAAGATGAGCTTTTGTTCAAGACTTTTACGGCTTTCCGTGCTACCTAAGTGTAAGGAAAGACAAGGTAAGTCATAAGTCTGAAAAGAACTTCTGACCAAAACGCGACAAAAACATAGGTATTTTTTTGGTCAGAAGTTCTTTTCAGACTAATGACCAACCAGGGACTTTTAAATGCGCTCGTGCACGATGCAAGACGTGTCCTTTCATTCACAACACTGATAAAATACCGGGACCTAAACGATCCATTAAGATCACCGATCATTTCACGTGCACCTCCGCCAATGTAATCTATTGCATAACTTGCAATTATTGCAATTATTGCAAAAAGATATACATCGGCGAAACAGGCAGAAGACTAGGTGACCGATTCCGAGAACACCTTCGAGACGTGGAAAGGAATGACAAGGACACATTGAAACCAGTCGCTGGACATTTTAATTTACCTAATCATTCTAAGCATCATATGGCAATCTGCGATCTTTCCTTACACTTAGGTAGCACGGAAAGCCGTAAAAGTCTTGAACAAAAGCTCATCTTTCAAACCGGCAGTCTAAATCCCACAGGGATCAATGAACGCTTTTCATTCCACTAATTTATTCTTGTTTTTTTCGTTGCCATGTTCCCACCAATAACGTAGCTCCATTCTCTGCCTTTAAAAGCACACACAACCCACAATTCCTCTATTGGCTCCGACGAAGGGCTAACGCTCGAAACGTTAGCTTTTGTAATCGTTACGGTGGCCAATTTACCACTTCAACTTTGTTGATATATCCAATATATATATATGTATGTTTATCTCTTGGTACATTTTGTATAGCATACCTTTTATTGGACCAAAGTTTTAAGCCTCTAAAATTATTCCTTGTCTTAAAATCTTTACATTCAAGATATGGAGAAGTTCTTGGAATTATTTGATTGCCATTCATGGGGCATGAAATCAATTCTGCTGACTTTTCTGAGGAAACTATTAGGTCATGAAAGTCGACTTTAAAGAAACTCATGGGTCATGAAAGTAGGCTTTCAAAGAAATTCATTCTGGTGACTCTCATGGGAAATTAATGGGTCGTGAAAGTAGACTTAAAGAAATTCATGGGTCATGTAAGTAGAGTAAAAGAAATTAATGGGTCATGAAAGTAGACCTAAAGAAATTCATGGGTCACGAAAGTAGAGTAAAAGAAATTCATGGGTCACGAAAGTAGGCTTTTAAAGAAATTAATTCTGGTGACTTTCAGGGAAAATTCATGGGTATTGAAAGTAGACTTAAAGAAATTCATGGGTCATGATAGTTGGCCGTTTAAAGAAATTAAAGGGTCATGGAATTCATTCTGGTGACTTTCAGGGGAAATTCATGGGGTCACGAAAGTAGACTTAAAGAAATTCATGGGTCATGAAAAAAATTCCCCTAATTCATGGAAAATTCAGGGCTTGAAATAACCCCATGAATTTTCATTTTGCAGTATTCATGGGCCATGAAATGACTTTCATGGGTTTTTCACTGGAAATTCATGGAATTTTCATAAAACTACCGGAGGTCAGTTATATTTGTTACACGAGGTCA
Source organism: Stylophora pistillata (assembly GCF_964205215.1). NCBI lineage: Eukaryota > Metazoa > Cnidaria > Anthozoa > Scleractinia > Pocilloporidae > Stylophora > Stylophora pistillata. Next base: position 7,804,647 of record NC_142523.1, read on the forward strand.
CACAACTCGAGTAACATTAACGGTGAAAGTTTGCATATTTGAGCGGTCGAACTAAAAAAATCATTTCTCGAAAACTAAAATATATTTTCACAAAAAAACTACACCACGATTATTTGGACATATTGGGCTACAAAATATTAAAGTAGGAGTGAAAGCAGATTTTGGGTGACTTGCCGCTGTTTGTTTGATGCTTGTTGACATTAGCCCCTAATAGCTGCACTTTCCATTAAAATCATACTCCAATACTCCTCAATTCCACACGACACAAGATATAATACATGCTCAGTGCTTAAAATCGGGGATTTGGAATTCTTACTCACTCTCAACATATATATCAACAGGAGGCGATACAGGGACGTACTTCCAATTTAAATGCGAGATTAAAAGAAAAGAGCTGCGCGTGTTAATCATTTGCGAAAGAAGACGTTTTAGACTTAATCACACCATGCCTAATTGTACCCAAGATGGAGGAACGAGATATTTCAAATGTGGTGACCGCGAGGATGCATCGCCTGAAAGCAATACTTTTGAATTGATAGCTGAAAAAAACAGTTACTATATTAAGGTATGACTTAAATATTTCTTTGAGTCATCTCTTCACTAATTGTAGCTTATGCTCTACTCTTTTTCTTACGAACAACAGACAAGGATAATAGACATTATCATATAATGAACAAAATGTATCGTTCCTGGTTGGTCAATCACTAATGTTTAGATAGGTTAAAGAATGAAAGACGGGCTCCTAAAGGCCTGGGAAGCACAAGTATTCCAGCAATTTGGTTTTTCCTCTTGGACACCAAAACCTTTCCTGATGACTTCCCCCAAGATTTTCGGGTAATTACTTTTCAGACTTCTCGTAACTGACTCTACAAGCTCCTTCCATTATTTTTTTTTAAGTTTTGTTGAGAGTCGCTCCACCGATCAAATCCGTGAATATGACCAATTAAGACGAAGGGAGACTCAAAAGAAACCAATGAGAATTCAAAGTGAAACAACAAAACTTCCCGAAGCACTGGAAAACGAAAGAGACCCCAATTTGATTTTCGATTTTCATTGTGCATCTGATTGGTTGAGAGGGTAGCGTGAGTCGTAAAGACCAATCACAAAGGGGCAAATTGAAGCAACTGTAATACAATCCCAAAATATTTCAAACACATGATTGAAAATTTCCTCAATTACGTTGGAATTATAAATCAGAATAGACTTTGAATTCCATTTGCGCCGTGATAAAGATAAGCCTGTACACTCTAAGATAGCCTCTGCGGCAGAACATAACCAGAGTGTTACAGACAATTATTGTACTGACCGTGGTGTTGTGCTGCGTATAGGTAATTAACACGACTAGCAAAGATTCCTTAAAAGGGAGAATAATCAAGCTCAAAATAACTTGTAATGACACTCGGAGAGGCTCGACTAGAAGCGTGGCGTTGCTGTTCAAATTTGAAGGAACCATTAATTGTAAGTTTTTAAAAACTTTTGATACCATATTAGGAGCGAAGTGTTACGTTACTTTTCATTTCCTTGATGTCTTTACCATGGGAGTTAGAGGAGAAATTGCTGAGTGTGTCTAAATCGGTGAAAATACGCAGATTAATGTTGAGTTAAGGTATTTCTCCCCTCGACTTAAAAATGTCAAATTAATTCGGTGACAAGTCTCTTATCCCATGAAAACATTAATGCTGTCATGGTGACCATCTACTTCAACACGGCGAGTGGCGTTTTTATGAATGTCTTCAATTTTTTCACCAGATTTGCTGCATGATGTTCATTTTTGTCTTTTTTCTTGAAAGTGATTAAATTGCATGACGGAAATTGCACTTCCGACCGCTTACCAACCGAGCTTGGTTTTTTAATGGGAACACATTTTCCTTACAAAAGAAGCAATGTTTATCGCAGTGTGTTGAAAGTTGCCTTAGCTTAGTTTACGTGCAACTACACACTGTATAAAGCTTTTTCGGAATAGTATTCTGATTCAGATATTTCACTACTACTTTATGTAATTCTTGTGGGAAAGCAATCAGGCTTTCTCTTGTGTCTCATCGGTGAATACCAAGAAGTCATATCACCCGGCCTTGAAAACATCCATCACTATCATATTTTTCAATTTATATTAATTAAGATACCATACAAACCCCAACATTAACTACGCTGCCGAAAGCCTCCAAGGTCACGAAGCTGTCCAAGGCCCGGCAGAACGTTTCCGAAGCTCCATCCACTACCTTAGAAAAGCGATCGACGACAACAAACTCACCTTCTAAAGTAAGAATGCACTTGATCATAATACACGATAGACAGCCTATAGGCTTTCTTTTGTATGCGCGAAGAAACTTCAGAGTATAGAGGTTGTAACGTATTGTGCTTCTCGTCAACAGAGTACTGTAGTAGCCCGTCCTGATCATAACCAAGAGCAAAGATCGGGTGGAAAATCATCCCCCTTGGCCCTCATCGCAGGTGTTTCCGTCTCCATTTTGGTTATTCTTATCCTTATCGCCCTCCTGATTTATCGACACCGACACTCATTGTAAGTAGGTTCACCTTTTTGAAGAGGTTTACCATTAAGCGAACCTCGAGTTGATACCCTCTGGTCAGGTTTTCTAGCTAACGTCCAAATCGACCTCATTTTCCAGGCACCATTTTCCAATTTTCCAGGGATAACTCTTGGAACGGGACTTTCGTTGAGACATATCGATCATTGGCCACTGTTGCAATTTAATTAATGATACTATTAATTCTTTTGGCAGGGAGAGGTCCAATTCTGGTAGAGAGAGCAAAGAGAAAAGGGTACGTATAAAGACTTTGGCCTCTAGCTGCTTTTCAATTCCTAATTTCAACTTTTTTCGGTTGTCTCAGGAAACAGTTATAAGAAGTTTGGATGAAATTAGATCAGATGGGCCGGAATACGAGGATCATTACAGAACGCTTACACTTGAAGATTCAGGTGAGTAAAGGCACCTTTTACTTTTATCAATTCTCTCTCAGTCTGTGAGCTCTCCTTCAAGACTGCAGCAACGAAAAGAACCATCCATAATTTTTTCGGAAAATGGCTTTTGGATTAAGGATTCCTACAGGAATGATGACAGATCGAGTCAAAGATTCGGAGGAAATGCTTCATTCTGTACACATCATAAAAGAGACGAACCATTCCGACCTATAATCTTACACTTTTTGTATTTTTAGCTGTTTATGCATCAGTGCCTGTTCGCAATGGAGAAGCACACGAAGGGAATTCGAGAAAAAATAATGATGACGAGGGACATTTGTACGCTCCTTTGAGTAT